>NC_059159.1:62755792-62861964 GCF_019923935.1 Bubalus bubalis | reverse complement strand
CTGTGTTTTTTTGAGTTGCGGTGGGAGGCTTAAGATTCCTCTCCAGGTAGCACAGGGAACTCAGGGAGCCTCTCGTGTTGCCTCAGGGAAGTCAAGTCTCTATTCCAGTTGCGAGGGGGAGCGTGGGATTGCTCTGGAGGACAGGGGAATGAGGTCTCAATTCGCACGGAAGCGGGAATCTCAAGGTGTTTCTTGAGTTGCAGCCTGTAGTTAGGGTCCTCTCGAGTTGCCACGGGGACCTGAGGGAGCCTGTCATCTTGTTTCTGGGAAGTCAGGACACCTTTGGAGTTGTGAGGGTCCTCTCGGGATTCCTCTAAAGTTGCTGCAGGGCCTAGGGCCTCATGTCGAATTTTGGCGGGAAACTCGTTGTTCCTCTCCAGTTCTGACATGGATCTCGGGGTTCCTATGGAGATTCCACTGGGGAGTCAGATGTCATTTCGTATTGAGGCATTGAACTGCACCTCCCTCTCGAGGTGTAAAAGGGGTGTCAGGCCTCCTGTTGAGCTGAGGTCTGGATCTGGTCCTATTTCTAGAGATGCCACGGTGCTCTCAGTCCTTCCTTCCTGTTGTGAGTTGATACTTGGGATCGCATTTGAGTCGTTGCAGGGGAATAAGGCCTTATCTTGAGTGGACATGGACATCAGGGTCTTTTTGAATTGTGGAACGATCCCTGGAGTTCCTCTGGCGTTTCAGGGTGAGACCGACCTCCTCTTGAGGTGCAACGGGAACGTCGGGATTCCTTTACATACGAAGCAGGGAAAGGACCCTCATCTCGAGATGAGGAGGGAAAAACGGGTCTGTTCTTGAGTTTTGTTGGGATACTCGGTGTTCCTCTGGAGTGCAGACGGGTATATCAGGGAACTTCTTGAGTTCATAAAAGGTGTCAAGTACCTTTTCGAGGCTCAAGAGGGAAGGTGATTTCTCTGAGATGCTGCAGCGGAAAAGGGCCTCATCTGGCATTGAGGGGAGAATCTCCTGGTTTTTCTCGAGTTGCAGCAGGATGCTTGAAGTTTCTCTCGAGTTCCAACGGGGACCTCAGGGACCCGCTCGTCTTGCCTGTGAAAAGTCAAGCCTCCATTTGAGTTGTGAGGGGCTTCTTGGGATTCCTCTCCAGTCGGTGCAGGGGCCTAGGGCCTCCTTGAGTTGAGGCTGGAACCTCAGTGCTCCTCTCCAGGTCTGACATGGCTCTCGGGGTTCCTATGGAGTTTCAACAGGGGAGTCATCCCTCGTCTCGTGTGGAGACATGGAACTCCGCTTTCCTCTCAAGGTGTAAAACGGGTGTCAGGCTTCCTGTCGAGTTGACATAGGGATCTAGGGCTTTTGCTTGAGGTGCCGCAGGGCTGTCACACCTCTCTTCGTGTTTAGAGTAGATCCTCGGGGTTACAGTCGAGTCAGTGCATGCAATTCAACTCAAGACGAGAGAGTGAGTTTGTAAAAAAAACAATGCTCATACTCTTTTGAATGTCATATAGAAGGTTTTTATGAAGAACTAAAAAAAATATTTTCCTTATTTTTTTCCAGTTTCTATTTGAGTGTTTTGGTGGTTCTTGTTTTTTCGTTGAATTAAAGTATAGTCTGTTAAATTACCTTGTAAGTTTCAGGTGTATAGCATGTGATTTGTTATTTCTTGTATATGTATGTGTGTATCTATCTATGTATCTATCTATATATATATATATATGTGTGTGTGTGTGTGTATACATATATGTGTATATATATATTATATAGTTCCCTCTGGAAGTTCATTTTAATTTGAAGTGATTTCTCTTTTTTAAAAAAAATTCTCACTTTGAAATTAATGAAGTGATGTCTTCTATTTAAGCTAGCAAAACTTTCATTTAGAGATAATTCAAGATGAGCCCTGTTTTAGGCCTTCAGAGATGTATTATGAATTAAGAACTTCTGGCCCTTCTGTTTCTTGTGGTTTCTAACTTCAGTTCAGTCTCTCAGTCCTGTTTGATGCTAAATACTTAATGTACTTATTTAATTTTTTTACTGTTTGCTATAACCTTGGTGGGTGTTTTAGATCTTTCTGAAAATAAAGAGGAAATACATAAGCATTTTATCTATTCTTTTTACTAAAATTTTAATTGATAATTTTATAAATGAGATTCTTAATCTCTCTTCATTAAATGAGAAAAATTGCAGCTGTAACTGTCTGAAAGAAGAAATGTAGAAATATATTTTTTCCTCTGGAAAGAGTCTGATTTCTTTTTTCTGAATGTCAGCAAATAATGGGTAATTACATACATTAAATGAATGAAATCACTATTTATGCTTTTTCCTTATATAGACTACTTGTTATTATTAAATCATAAGTAAAGAAAAATTACCACCAGTGTTTATAAAATTATCTGTGGAAGATACTTTTTCTTTTAAAAATATCTCTAGCAACATGTACATTCCACGTTATTTTTATTTATTTATTTTTTTATTTTAACTGGAGGCTAGTTTCTTTACAATATTTTAGTGGTTTTATCATACACTGACATGAATCAGCCATGGATGTATCTGTGTTCCCCATCCTGAACTCCCCTCCCACCTCCCTCCCCATCCCATCCCTCTGGGTCATCCCAGTGCACCAGCCCTGAGCACCCTGTCTCATGCATCGAACCTGGACTGGCGATCTGTTTCACATATGATAATATACATGTTTCAATGCTATTCTCTCAAGTAACCCCACCCTTGCCTTCTCCCATAGACTCCAAAAGACTGTTCTTTACATGTTTCTCTTTTGCTGTCTCGCATATAGGGTTATCATTACCATCTTTCTAAGTTCCATATATATGCGTTAGCAGACTGTATTGGTGGTTTTCTTTCTGGCTTACTTCATGCTCTATAATAGGCTCTAGTTTCATCCACCTCATTAGAACTGATTTAAAAGTATTCTTTTTAATGGCTGTGTAATATTCCATTGTGTATATGTACCACAGCTTTCTTATCCATTCGTCTGCTGATGGACATTTTGGTTGCTTCCATGTCCTGGCTATTATAAACAGTGCTGCGATGAACATTGGTGTACATGTGTCTCTTTCAATTCTGGTTTCCTCAGTGTGTATGCCCAGCAGTGGGTTTGCTGGGTCATATGGCAGTTCTATTTCCATTTTTTAAGGAATCTCCACACTGTTGTCCATAGTAGCTGTACTAGTTTGCATTCCCACCAACAATGTAAGAGGGTTCCCTTTTCTCCACACTCTCTCCAGCATTTGTTGTTTGTAGACTGTTGGATAGCAGCCATTCTGACCAGTATGAGATGGTACTTCATGGTGGTTTTGATTTGCATTTTCCTGATAATGAGTGATGTTGAGCATCTTTTCATGTGTTTGTTAGCCATCTGTATGTCTTCTTTGTAGAAATGTCTGTTTAGTTCTTTGGTCCATTTTTTGATTGGGCCGTTTATTTTTCTGGAATGAGGTGCAGGATCTGCTTGTATATTTTTGAGATTAGTTGTTTGTCAGTTGCTTCATTTGCTATTATTTTCTCCCATTCTGAAGGCTCTTCACCATCCTTATAGTTTCCTTCGTTGTGCAAAAGTCTTTGAGTTTAATTAGGTTCCATTTGTTTATTTTTGCTTTTATTTACATTACTCTGGGAGGTGGGTCATTGAGGACCCTGCTGTGATTTATGTCGGAGAGTGTTTTGCCTATGTTCTCCTCTAGGAGTTTTATAGTTTCTGGTCTTATGTTTAGACCTTTAATCCATTTTTAGTTTATTTTTGTGTATGATGTTAGAAAGTGTTCTAGTTTCATCTTTTTCAAATGGTTGACCGGTTTTCCCAGCACCATTTTTAAAGAGGTTGTCGTTTGTCCATTGTATATTCTTGCCTCCTTTGTCATCGATAAGGTGTCCATAGGTGCATGGATTTATCTCTGGGCTTTCTATTTTGTTCCATTGATCTATATTTCTGTCTTTGTGCCAGTACCATACTGTCTTGATGACTGTAGCTTTGTAGTATAGCCTGAAGTCAGGCAGGTTGATTCCTCCAGTTCCATTCTTCTTTTACAAGATAGCTTTGGCTATTCGAAGTTTTTGTATTTCCATACAAATTGTGATATTATTTGTTCTAGTTCTGTGAAAAGTACCATCGGTAGCTTGATAGCGATTGCATTGAATCTATAGATTGCTTTGGGTAGTATACTCATTTTCACTATATTGATTCTTCCAATCCATGAACATGGTATATTTCTCCATCTATTTGTGTCCTCTTTGATTTCTTTCAACAGTGTTTTATTATGTTCTATATATACGTCTTTTGTTTCTTTAGGTACGTATATTCTAAGTATTTTATTATTTTCATTGCAATGGTGAATGGAATTGTTTCCTTAATTTCTTTTTCTGTTTTCTCATTGTTCATGTATAGGAATGCAAGGGATTTCTGTGTGTTAATGTTATATCCTGAAACTTTACTATATTCATTGATTAGCTCTAATAATTTTCTGGTGGCGTCTTTACGGTTTTCTATTTAGAAGATCATGTCATTTGCAAACAGTGAAAGTTTTACTTCTTTTCTAATCTGGATTCCTTTTATTTCTTTTTCTGTTCTGATTGCTGTGGCCAAGACTTCCAAAACTATGTTGAATAGTAGTGGTGAGAGTGGGCACCCTTGTCTTGTTCCTGAATTTAGGGGAAATGCTTTCAATTTTTCAGCACTGAGGATAATGTTTGCTGTGAGTTTGTTGTATATAGCTTTTATTATGTTGAGGTATGTTCCTTCTGTTCCTGCTTTCTGGAAAGTTTTTTTTTTTTATCATAAATGGATGTTGCATTTTGTCAAAGGCTTTCTCTGCATCTATTGAGATAATCATATGGTTTTTATCTTTCAATTTGTTAATGTGGTGTATTACATTGATTAATTTGTGGATATTGATAAATCCTTGCATCCCTGGGATAAAGCCCACTTGGTCATGATGTATGATCTTTTTAATATGTTGTTGGATTCTGTTTGCTAGAATTTTGTTAAGGATATTTGTATCTATGATCATCAGTGATATTGGCCAGTAGTTTTCTTTTATGTGGCATCTTTGTCTCGTTTTAGTACTAGGGTGATGGTGGCCTCCTAGAATTAGTTTGGAAGTTTACTTTCCGCTGCAATTTTCTGGAAGGGTTTCAGTAGGATCGGTGTTGGCTCTTCTCTTAATTTTTGGTAGAATTCAGCTGTGAAGCCGTCTGGTCCTGGGCTTTTGTTTGCTGGAAGATTTCTGATTACAGTTTCGATTTCCATGCTTGTGATGGGTCTGTTTAGATTTTCTATTTCTTCCTGGTTCAGTTTTGGAAAGTTATACTTTTCTAAGAATTTGTCAATTTCTTCCAAGTTGTCCATTTTATTGTCATATAGTTGCTGATAGTAGTCTCTTATGATCCTTTGTATTTCTGTGTTGTCTGTTGTGATTTTTCCATTTTCATTTCTAATTTTGTTGACTTGGTTTTTCTCCCTTTGTTTCTTGATGAGTCTGGCTAATGGTTTGTCAATTTTATTTATCTTCTTAAAGAAACAGCTTTTAGCTTTGTTTATTATGGTCTCTTTTGTTTCTTTTGCATTTCTTTCTGCCCTAATTTTTAAGATTTCTTTCCTTCTACTAACCCTGGGGTTCTTCATTTCTTCCTTTTCTAGTTGCTTTAGATGTAGAGTTAGGTTATTTATTTGACTTTTTCTTGTTTCTTGAGGTAAGCCTGTATTGCTATAAGCCTTCATTTAGCACTGCTTTTACAGTGTCCCATAGGTTTTGGGTTGTTTTGTTTTCATTTTCCTTCGTTTCTATGCATATTTTGATTTCTTTTTTTTATTTCTTCTGTGATTTTTTTGGTTATTCAGAACCGTGTTGTTCAGCCTTCATATGTTGGCATTTTTAATAGTTTTTCTCCTGTAATTGACATCTAATCTTACTGTATTGAGGTCAGAAAATATGTTTGGAATGATTTCAATTTCTTTTTGAATTTACCAAGGCTAGATTTATGACCCAGGATGTGATCTATCCTGGAGAAGGTTCCATGTGCACTTGAGAAAATGGTGAAATTCATTGTTTTTTGGTGAAATGTCCTATAGATATCATTTAGGTCTAACTGGTCCATTGTATCATTTAAAGTTTGTGTTCCTTGTTAATTTTCTGTTTAGTTAATCTATCCATAGGTGTGAGTGGGGTGTTAAAGTCTCCGACTATTATTGTGCTATTGTTAATTTCCACTTTCATACTTGTTAGCATTTGCCTTACATATTGTGGTGCTCCTATGTTGGTGCATACATATTTATAATTGTTATTTCTTCTTCTTGGATTGATCCATTGGTCATTATGTAGTTTCCTTCTTTGTCTCTTTTCACAGCCTTTATTTTAA
Organism: Bubalus bubalis; assembly: GCF_019923935.1. Classification (NCBI taxonomy): domain Eukaryota; kingdom Metazoa; phylum Chordata; class Mammalia; order Artiodactyla; family Bovidae; genus Bubalus; species Bubalus bubalis. The sequence goes on along the minus strand of NC_059159.1, from coordinate 62,855,634 downwards.
AGTCTATTTTATCTGATATGAGTATTGCTACTCCTGCTTTCTTTTGGTCTCTATTTGCATCAGGTAACTTTTTCCAGCCCTTCGCTTTCAGTCTGTGTGTGTCCTTTCCAGGATCCAGCGTGAGGAACTCCGCCCATGGCAAAGGTCATGAGGACGGAGGCCTGGCATACGCAAAGGTGGGATCAAGCCTCAGAAGTCCCCCTGGAAATTCTTGAGCATCTATACCCAAAACCAGAGTCTGCCTACTTTACTGCCTTGTGCTCTCACCTACACCTCTGACTTTATGTGGGGCTATTCCCCACCACCTCTTTCGGAGAAGGAGTTAACTCACAGCTCCAGTTAATAATAATTCCTGGGCGTGACAGGAGTGTTTCAACCTACAAACTCCTCTGAAGATTCTCTAGCCTGCCTGACAAGTTTGTCCGGCCACATGTGATTGTTCACAGCCTCCCAACCGTGAAAGGCACGAGATGCTTTAAACCTTCTAAAAACAGATTCTTTTGAGAAGTTAGGAAATTATTAGTGTAGTATAGTGGGCTGATTAAAAATTGTATTGGTGAAGGGTTTTTCACTTGTTGGGCCAATGTTTGCTGCTAAGTCTCCACATCCCCTGCCCTTATACACAGTAATGAATATATAGAAGAAATAAGTATTAACCTTTGATATTAATCACATTAGACCTTAGGCTAAGCAAATTCTTTCCTTAATTAAAACCCACTACACCCTCACCCTATAGGAATGTAACTTTATCTGGTGCTTTCGGAAGGTGGCATCTGTTTTAGGAATAAATCACCCCTGGAGAAATAAGTGTTCTGGTTGACTGACTGTTATCACAAGGAGAGGGTCATGAATTGTTAACAGGCCCCCTGGCCAGAATATGATGTAACACCCCTAAGACCTTTGTATACATTTGTATGAAGCAACTGATTTTGATAAAGTCAGGACTGCTGACCCCGCGTGACCCTCGTGTTTCATCTCTGTGTATAAAAGCAGACCTGAAAAATAAAGAAATGGATCAGTTCCCAGAAAGACTGATCTCCTCATGTCGTTCTTTCTCTCACCTTCTGGCTGAATTCCCATCTGGAGCGTGGAGGCTCACCAAGCCTACTAATTTTACCTGGGCTTCTAAGATCTGACTGGGGAGGCCATAGTGTCTCCTCTCCTTCGGGAGAATGGGAGGACGCCTGTGGCCTATGTAGGTGATGCAAATTCCTTGTCTTGGAATTTTATTGGCTTTCCATGTAAACCAAGTTTTTCAGCCTCTTTTCTCCACTGAATTTTCTCATTGAGCTATTCTTACTTAGCCACTCTTTATATTTCTAGTTAATATTTAATTAAGCTATTGTTTCCTGATCAATTCCAATGCTGTCCCACCTTCGAGTTCCCTGGATCCACTGGGGCTGGGCCCCGGCATGTCCCCTGTTTTGAAGTGGATCTTTTGTAGACAACATATATAGGGTTCTAGTTTTTGTATCCATTCAGCCAGTCTTTGTCTTTTGGTTAGGGCATTCAACCCACTTAAATTTAAGTTAATTATTGATGAGTATGATCCCGTTGCCATTTACTTTGTTGTTTTGGGTTCGAGTTTATACACCCTTTCTGTGTTTCCTGTCTAGAGAAGATCATTTAGCATTTGTTGAAGAGCTGGTTTGGTGGTGCTGAATTCTCTCAGCTTTTGCTTGTCTGTAAAGCTTTTGATTTCTCCTTCACAGTTGAATGAGCTCCTTGCTGGGTACAGTAATCTGGGTTGTAGGTTTTTCTCTTTCATCACTTTAAGTATGTCCTGCTGTTCCTTTCTGGCCTGAAGAGTTTCTATCAAAAGATCAGCTGTTATCCTTATGGGAATCCTCTTTTGTGTTATTTGTTGTTTTTCCCTTGGTGCCTTTAATATTTGTTCTTTGTGTTTGATCTTTGTTAATTTGATTAATATGTGTCTTGGGGTGTTTCACCTTGGGTTTATCCTGTTTGGGATTCTCTGGGTTTCTAGGACTTCAATGACTATTTCCTTCCTCATTTTAGGGAAGTTTTCAACTATTATCACCTCAAGTATTTTCTCATGGCCTTTCCTTTTGTCTTCTTCTTCTGGGACTCCTCTGATTAGAATGTTGGGTCGTTTAGCATTGCCCCAGAGGTCTCTGAGGTTGTCCTCATTTCTTTTCATTCTTTTTTCCTCTCTGCTTCATTTATTTCTACCATTCTATCGTCTACCTCACTTATCCTATCTTCTGCCTCCACTATTCATCTATTGGTTCCCTCCAGAGTGTTTTTGATCTCATTTATTGCATTATTCATTATTGATTGACTCTTTTTTTATTTCTTCTAGGTCCTTGTTAAGCATGTCTTGCATTTTCTCAGTCCTTGTCTCCAGGCTATTTATCTATAACTCCATTTTGTTTTCAAGATTTTGGATCATTTTTACTATCATTAGTCTAAATTCTTTTTCAGGTAGACTCCCTATCTCCTCCTCTTTTGTTTGGTTTGGTGGGCATTTATCATCTTCCTTTACCTGCTGAGTATTTCTCTGCTTTTTCATCTTGTTTAGATTTCTGTGTTTGGGGTGGCCTTTCACTATTCTGGAAGTTTGTGGTTCCTCTTTATTGTGGAGGTTCCTCGCTGTGGATGGGTTGGATGGTTGGCTTGTCAAGGTTTCCTGGTTAGGGAATATTGTGTCTGTTAGGGTATCTTGTGTTCTGGTGGGTGGAGCTGGATTTCTTCTGTCTGGAGTGCAATGAAGTGTCCAGCAGTGAGTTTTGGGATGTCTATGGGTTTGGTGTGACTTTAGGCAGCCTGTATATTGAAATTCAGGGCTATGTTCCTGCATTGCTGGAGAATTTGTGTGGCTTGTCTTGCTCTGGAACTTGTTGGCTCTTGGGTGATGCTTGGTTTCAGTGTAGGTATGGAGGCTTTTGGATGAGCTCTTATCAATGAATGTTCCCAGGAGTCAGGAGTTCTCTGGTGTTCTCAGGTTTTGGACTTAAGGCTCCTGCCTCTGGTTTTCAGTCTTATTCTTACAGAAGCCTCAAGACTTCTCCATCTATACAGAACCAATGATAAAACATCTAGGTTAATGATGAAAAGCTCCTCCACAGTGAGGAACACCTGGAGAAGTTCACAGAATTACATGGAGAAGAGAAGACGGAGAAGGGAGGTAGATCTGGTGACCAGGAGTAGGAGAGGGGGAATCAAAAGGGGAGAGAGCAAGCTAGCCAGTAATCAATTCCCTATGTGCTCTCCACAGTCTGGACCCCTTGGAGAGGTTCACGGAGTTACAAAGAGAAGAGAAGAGGGAGGAAGGAGACAGAGGTGGCCAGGAGGAGAAAAGGGTGAATGAAAAGGAGAGAGACAGATCCAGGCGCTAATCAGGTCCCTAAGTATTCTCCACAGTCCGGAACACACAAAGAGATTCACGGAGTTGGGTAGAGAAAAGAAGGGAGAGGGAGGAGATAGAGGCGACCTGGTGGAGACAAAGCAGAGTCAGAAAGGGAAGAGAGCATTCAAGCCAGTAGTCACACTCCCAAGTAAAAATGCGTACTGAAGTTTGGGTTCTTAAAGGCACAAAATTGATAACAAATACCGAAAAGCAAAGATTAAAAATCTAGAGTAGAGGTTAGACTCTGAAAAATACAATATTAGAAAAACAAAACAAAGTCACAAAAATTATGAAATATATATATGAAGTTTGCTTTAAAAATAGGGTCTTTTTTTTTTTTTTGCAAGGTAATAGGTTATAAAAATGAAAATTAAAGGAGTAATGTCAGGGGACATTCAGCTTTAAGGAATCCAATATATTATTCTTTTCTTTTGTGTGCCATTTCTCAAGGATTCTCTATTCTTCATCAGTTGCTGCAGGAACAAGCAGAGCTTCACACAGTTCCTGGGACTGAGATCCTGAGAAAGGGCACCTGCTTGGTCCCTTCATTGACTCCCTCCATTGACCTCACTCAAAAGTGATCTGCTCAGTTATTACCCTCTCACTCAGGACATGCAATGCTTTCTGGCCCTTCGAATATTGTTATTCGCTTGGCTTTGTTTTTGCTCCATTTTTTACTGCCTAAAGCTGCCTTGTATGAAGATATATAAACATGATTTTCTGCAAAAAAAGCACCATTGTTTTACTCGAGACTTGGGTCCCCTGCATCCCTCTTCTCATTGACTCCAGTCTCCAGGTCTCAGCATACAAATACCATGACAGAGTAATAGATAACTTAAAAAAATTAAATATTTAAATAATGATAATGGTAAAAATATATCTAGGAATTTCTCTGGAGCTGTTATGGGCAGTGTGGGGTCAGTTCAGTTTCAGGTAGTTCCTTGATCTAGCTTATACTTCTCAAGATTTATAGGCCCCTTCCAATGTAGTCGCTGCTAACTACAGGGTTTTAATCTGTTGGGCCTGTCACTTCCATAGCAGTTCCCTCTGTATATTTTAGCTTCTTCCGTTTGCTGTTCTCTTCAGTGTCTAATTTCTGTCCTGACACAAGGGGGCAAAGGTGGTCACTTATTTAGGCTCACTTGTTCAGTACTGCTGTGGGGACAGAGGGAGACTGCAAACAAATATCACTGGCATGTGTGGGGAGTGCTTGCAGTGTCTTGGCCACATGGTGCATGCACTTTCCCACTCTACACTTCTCAGGCTCTAGAATGCTCTGCCAGGGAACTATCTGAGGTGGGCCCTGGGTTGGGTGCACTTCCAAGGTCTAAGCTGCTCAGGTTCAGGTTCTCAGGTAGTCCACAAAGGGGCAGACTCTGTTGGACCTGCGTTTTGTGCCCTTCCCAGGTCCGAGCATCTCAGACAACCAGGTGCTTGGTGAGTGCTGTCTCCCCAGGTGGGGAATGTGTCCTATCACCTCCCTGGTCCCAGCCCCTCGGTTTCCTGGGTGGCAGAGGGTGCGCCCATCTCCAGTGTGCCATATTTCTCTTCTGGGGAGCTGATCTCTGGCTGCGACCCTCCTGGTAGAAGTCAACCATCCAGAATCCCAAGGGGGTTTGATTAGCGACTGGGTGCCTGCTTGCAGCTTGGTAGAGGATGCCTCTCTGGGGCCGAGTTTGCATCTTTCCAGCTCTGGCTGCCCCACTCCTGCCTCCCTGTCTCCAGTGGGGGATGGGCCAACCCGCAGCCATCTAGCTCTCCTCTGGTATTCACTCAGTCCTTTGTTTTTTGAGTGGGCCTGGCAGTGCCTTCGGTTAGGGCTTTTCGCAGGATACTTCTCTCTCTCCCCACCCCCCCGCCCCGGCTATCCCACAGTTTGGGTTGCTATCTCATGTTAGTTCCCTAAGATTGCTCCCTCAGGGCATTCAGGCCCAGTCCTTACCCTAAGCAGTGCAGCCTGCACCTCCCTGTCCCACTTGCTGATAGTGGATGCAAGTGCAGGGAGTTCCACTTAGGCACATGATCTGTGGGTTTTATTTACTTTTGTATTTATTTTTCCTCCCGGTTATGCTGTCCTCTGAGATTCCAAAACTCCCCACAGACCCAGCGGTGAGAGTGTTTCCTGATGTTTGGAAACTTCTCCCCTTTTAAGACTCCTGTCTATTCTGCCTATCCTATTCCACTACCGTCTTAGGACCACGCCCCCCACCCCCATATTAGTTTTAAGAAACCTTATTAATTTCAGTGTTTATAGATGTTAAATTACCATGTCAATTTTTGTTATACATGTGAAACTAACATGTAAATTCTTCCATATAGAAAAGTTAGTCATTGTGGTTACTTAATTTTTTTAGTTGTTTTTTTTTCCCCCCGATGTGAATATTGAGTCCTTGTTGATCATCATAAATGTATTTGAAAACTTTTAAACCTTCAACTTGGTTAATCATAGTTTTACTCCTTTTTTATATCTAGTTCTTTCCTTTAATCTTTACCTGCCATTCCAGAAGACATAGATAAGAAGTTAGAGTCATTAGTGTGCTGTTTACAGGGAAAGAGACAGTAAGCCATGTGAATGTTCAAATAGGGTTGTAAAAAATTCATTTATTCTTGAATGATAATTGCTTTCCAGAATTTTGTTGTTTTCTGTCAGACATCAACAAGAATCAGTCTTAGGTACACCCATGTCCCCTCCCCCGCAAACCCCTCTCCAATCTCCTTCTCCATCCCACCCTTCTAAACTGTTGAAGAGCCCCTCTTTGAGTTCCCTGAGTGATAGGGCAAATTCCCATTGGCTATCTATTTTACATATGGAATTGTTATTTTCCATGTTACTCTTTCCATCCATCTCACCCTCTCCCCTCTTCCCCTTCACCCGTGTCTCTAAGTCTGTTCTCTCTGTCTGTTTCTCCATTGCTGCCCTGTAAATAAATCCATCAGTACCATCTTTCTGGACTCCACACATATGCATTCAGATCAGATCAGATCAGACCAGTCACTCAGTCATGTCCGACTCTTTGTGACCCCATGAATCGCAGCATGCCAGGCCTCCTGGTCCATCACCAACTCCCGGAGTTCACTCAGACTCATGTCCATCGAGTCAGTGATGCCATCCAGCCATCTCATCCTCTGTCGTCCCCTTCTCCTCCTGCCCCCAATCCCTCCCAGCATCAAAGTCTTTTCCAGTGAGTCAACTCTTCACATGAGGTGGCCAAAGTACTGGAATTTCAGCTTTAGCATCATTCCTTCCAAAGAAATCCCAGGGCTGATCTCCTTCAGAATGGACTGGTTGGATCTCCTTGCAGTCCAAGGGACTCTCAAGAGTCTTGTCCAACACCAAAGTTCAAAAGCATCAATTCTTCGGCACTCAGCCTTCTTCACAGTCCAACTCTCACATCCATACATGACCACAGCAAAAACCATAGCCTTGACTAGACGAACCTTTGTTGGCAAAGTAATGTCTCTGCTTTTGAATATGCTATCTAGGTTGGTCATAACTTTCCTTCCAAGGAGTAAGCGTCTTTTAATTTCATGGCTGCAGTCACCATCTGTAGTGATTTCGGAGCCCAGAAAAATAAAGTCTGACACTGTTTCCCCATCTATTTCCCATGAAGTGGTGGGACCGGATGCCATGATCTTAGTTTTCTGAATGTTGAGCTTTAAGCCAACTTTTTCACTCTCCACTTTCACTTTCATCAAGAAGCTTTTGAGTTCCTCTTTGCTTTCTGCCATAAGGGTGCTGTCATCTGCATATCTGAGGTGATTGATATTTCTCCCAACAATCTTGATTCCAGCTTGTGTTTCTTCCAGTCCAGCGTTTCTCATGATGTACTCTGCATATAAGTTAAATAAACAGGGTGACAATATACAGCCTTGATGAACTCTTTTTCCTATTTGGAACCAGTCTGTTGTTCCATGTCCAGTTCTAACTGTTGCTTCCTGATCTGCATACAAATTTCTCAAGAGGCAGGTCAGGTGGTCTGGTATTCCCATCTCTTTCAGAATTTTCCACAGTTTATTGTGACCCACACAGTCAAAGGCTTTGGCATAGTCAATAAAGCAAAAATAGATGTTTTTCTGGAACTCTCTTGCTTTTTCTGTGATCCAGCGGATGTTGGCAATTTGATCTCTGGTATAATTAAGTGTAAAATAAGGTATATGTACATTTTCTTAATAATATATTTGTATGTTGAAAAATAGTCATGTATGGTTGTGAGAGTTGGACTATAAAGAAAGCTGAACACAGAAGAATAGATGCTTTTGAATTGTAGTGTTGGAGAAGACTCTTGCGAGTCCCTTGGACTGCAAGGTGATCCAACCAGTCCATCCTACAAGAAATCAGTCCTGGGTGTTCATTGGAAGGAATGATGTTGAAGCTGAAATGCCAATATTTTGGCCACCTGATACCAAGAGCTGACTCATTTGAAAAGACCCTGATTTTGGGAAAGATTGAGGGCAGGAGGAGAAGGGGACGACAAAGGATGAGATGGTTGCATGGCATCACTGACACAATGGACATGATTTTGGGTAGAGTCCAGGAGTTGGCGATGTACAGGGAGGCCTGGTGTGCTGCAGTTCATGAGGTTTCAAAGAGTCAGACACGACTAAGCGACTGAACTGAACTGGTATTGAAAAAATAATTATTGGTAAAGTTCTTATGGAATACAGAATATGTGATAGAAGTTGAGTGAATCAAAATCAGTAATACTAGGCAATTAAAAAGGAGAAGAAATGAGACACACAGGTTTACATCTCTTCATGAATGGCGGTGACATGTGAGATACTGTAAGCTGTGAAGGACTAGTGAGTTTGAGGGGAGAGGAGGACATGGAACTGATTCTCTGAAGAAAGACTTTGTACAAGCTAGTCAGAGTTGTATTCTTACTCACATTCTAATAAATGGAGACTTTGTTTTCACATTTTTCAAATTGGGCTTCTGCTGCTTTGAGCCTCAATAATGAGACTTGTCAAAGAGCCAGGCATTTGAAAGTTGATGGTCAGTGTGCGTTGGTGTCCCATTCAATGACCAAAATTCAGTCAGCATCCACAAAATTTGGACAGAAGACAGTAATAGATAAAACAAAGATGAAGACTGCAGCGGTGTTCCCAATAGGATATTAGTCTCTCCGTCAGCTATGCAAGTCGGAGCTGCCAGGAAACAGAGGAAGCAAAGAAGGTAATGCAGAAGCCTAGAGCACTCAGCTGTGGGCCACCTGGTCATGGTCTTACCTTCCTTCTGATGGTTCCAAATTAGATTTGGTGGCAAAGTCTACCTTGTGCTGACTCTTTTTATGCAATCTACAGCCAATCAATACCTCTTAGCAAGGTGTTTGCATTCTCCTTCTGACCAGCAGTTCAGTTCAGTTTAGTTGCTCAGTCGTGTCTGACTCTTTGCCACCCCAAGAATCGCAGCACGCCAGGCCTCCCTGTCCATCACCAACTCCCGGAGTTCACTCAGACTCACGTCCATCAAGTCAGTGATGCCATCCAGCCATCTCATCCTCTGTCGTCCCCTTCTCCTCCTGCCCCCAATCCCTCCCAGCATCAGAGTCTTTTCCAGTGAGTCAACTCTTCACATGAGGTGGCCAAAATACTGGAATTTCAGCTTTAGCATCATTCCTTCCAAAGAAATCCCAGGGCTGATCTCCTTCAGAATGGATTGGTTGGATCTCCTTGCATCCAAGGGACGCTCAAGAGTCTTCTCCAACACCAAAGTTCAAAAGCATCAATTCTTCGGCACTCAGCCTTCTTCACAGTCCAACTCTCACATCCATACATGACCACAGGAAAAACCATAGCCTTGACTAGACGGACCTTTGTCGGCAAAGTAATGTCTCTGCTTTTCAATATGCTATCTAGGTTGGTCATAACTTTCCTTCCAAGGAGTAAGCGTCTTTTAATTTCATGGCTGCAGTCACCATCTGCAGTGATTTTGGAGCCCCTAAAAATAAAGTCTGACACTGTTTCCTCTGTTTCCACTTGTTTTCCATCTATTTCCCATGTAGTGATGGGACCGGATGCCATGATCTTCATTTTCTGAATGTTGAGCTTTAAGCCAACTTTTTCACTCTCCACTTTCACTTTCATCAAGAAGCTTTTGAGTTCCTCTTTGCTTTCTGCCATAAGGGTGCTGTCATCTGCATATCTGAGGTGATTGATATTTCTCCCAACAATCTTGATTCCAGCTTGTGTTCCTTCCAGTCCAGCGTTTCTCATGATGTACTCTGCATGTAAATTAAATAAACAGGGTGACAATATACAGCCTTGACGTACTGCTTTTCCTATTTGGAACCAGTCTGTTGTTCCATGTCCAGTTCTAACTGTTGCTTCCTGACCTGCATACAGATTTCTCAAGAGGCATAGTAATACAATAAATAACAAAGAGAGTTAAGAAAAAGTAAGTTCGTTTAAGCTAGAATTTAGCATACACCTGAGAATGGATAGCAGGATTATGTTTAGAACTCTGGCACTAGTTGAGAGACTAGGTAGCCATCTAGAGACTGCCTTCTCAAAACGGGACTTCATAGCAATGTTTTTATATGGCTGTCAATTCATAAGTATTAGTTATGATTATATTCAGTATAACTGCAAAAGCAACTCTGATACCAAATACTAAAATATTTCTTGTGTTTTCTGTGACTTCGTATTGTTTAGAATTGGCTTTCCCAGAGGGAATGGGAGTCATGGGACATTTGCTACATAGTACCTCCTTCTCAGCTGTGTCCACATAGTATATCACCTTGTTTTAGTATTTGTAATGAAGTAAGAGTTCACATGGGAGGTTGCTATAAAAGAGTGATGTATCACTTAAAAGCAGTATATAGAAAGTCATTCTGATTCTACTAGGATGCCCAGTCTATTGAGTAACCATGTCTAATAATGTGTTGTCTGTAAATACCAATTAATTTAGCACCCGTAATCAGTCATACGGTCAGGACTATGGCAAGAAATCATCCACTGTTTCTTTTTTCACTCCTGTACTTTTTTCTTTTCTATCCTCCTCTTGCATTTATAGAATATTCTCAGTTATCTCCTAGAATAGTGACTACAGGCTCTAAACTCAATGTGTTTTGTCTTTTTTTCTTTTAATCTATACAACTGAGTCATTTGTTCTTGTCTCTCCATGAGCTTGGTAGGTCCAGGAAAAACAAGTTCAAATAAAATGCCTACACGAGTCCCTTCAACACTGGACGATGTGAGATAGGAAAACTAAAAAATAGATAGAATCCACTTCAGTCAGTTCATGTTGATCATTTTCTTCTCAGTCAATACATTTTATAAAATAACGAGCAGTTATTTTATTCTTCAGGGTCCCTGAATTTGTACATGTTTTGGTTTCTTAAAGATTTATTCTATACTGTACCCTGAAAGTTTTATATCCTAAATATTTCTGTAAACACTCCCTCACTTCAGGCCTGCATCACCTTGTTATTCCCAGTATTAATGCCTTGAGATTCGCCTTCCTCCAGTTATTTGTATGCCCTTCAGATTCCTCCCTCCCATGGTGTTTAGAGTCACCAATCTCAAAAGCACACGTGACCATGAGGCACTCTGAGTCACATTAATGTCTAGACTTCTTAAAGTGCCATTGATGCTCTCATAATCTGACTTCTGCCTGACCCTCTATCTCTAGTCCTTTCAGTCCTTTGCACTAGAATTCTGAACTGCTGCTGGTGCCCTCATCACTTGTCCCTGTTGTTGTTGATCAGTCACTCAGTCATGTCTGATTCTATGCGGCCCCAGGGACCACAGCACACCGGGCTTCCCTGTCCTTCACCATCTCCCAGCGCTTGCTCAACTCACGTTCATGGAGTCGGTGATGCTATCCAACCATCTCATCATCTGTCATTCCCTTCTCCTCACGACTTCAACCTTTCCCAGCATCAGAGTCTTTTCTAATGAGTCAGCTCTTCGAATCCAGTGGCCAAAGTACTGGAGCTTCAGCATCAGCTTCAGTCTTTCCAATGGACGTTCAGAACTGATTTTGTTTAGGATTGACTGCTTGGATCCCCTTGCAGTCCAAGGGACTGTCATGAGTCTTTCCGAACACCACAGTTGAAAAGCATCAGTTCTTCTGTGCTCAATCTTCTTTTTTGTCCAATTCTCATATCCATACATGACTACTGGAAAACCTTTGCTTTGACTAGACAGACGGACCTTTGTTGGCAGAAACATCTCTGCCTTTTAAAATGCTAAGTTTGTCATATCTTTTCTTCCAAAGAGCAGGCGTCCTTTAATTCCATGACTGCAGTCACCATCTGCATTGATTTTGGAGCCCAAGAAAATAGTCTGTTTCTGTTCTCATTGTTTCCCCATATGTTTGCCATGAAGTGATGGGACTGGATGCCATGACCTTCGTCAGTCCCATCCCTTCACTTTGGACAAATATCTACCCTGTGGTGTGTGTGTTTCTCTCCCCATCTTGCTACAGTCTGAAATGCTCTCCCTCTCCTGCCCTCTGTTCTGTTGAACTTTGTAAGTCTGCACTCAGGCATTATCTCTAGAAAAGCCATCCCTGACACCTTTCCCTACATTTTTCATTAAACTCCAGTGCCTAGTACTGAGTGGAAACCAGAGAAATAATTATGGAATAAGAGACACTGGGCTCTGTATCAACCTAGAGGGGTGGGATGGGGAGGAAGAAGAGAAGGAGGTTCAAAAGGGGTGATATATGTGTACCTAAGATCATGGCATCTGGTCCCATCATTTCATGAGAAGTAGATAGGGAAACAGTGAAAACAGTGTCAGACTTTATTTTTGGGGGCTCCAAAATCACTGCAGATGGTGAATGCAGCCATGAAATTAAAAGACGCTTACTCCTTGTAAGGAAAGTTATGACCAACCTAGATAGTATATTCAAAAGCAGAGACATTACTTTGCCAACAAAGGTCCATCTAGTCAAGGCTATGATTTTTCCTGTGGTCATGTGTGGATGTGAGAGTTGGACTGTGAAGAAGGCTGAGGGCGAAGAATTGATGCTTTTGAACTATGGTGTTAGAGAAGACTCTTGAGAGTCCCTTGGACTGCAAGGAGATCCAACCAATCCATTCTGAAGGAGATCAGCCCTGGGATTTCTTTGGAAGGAATGATGCAAAAGCTGAAACTCCAGTACTTTGGCCACCTCATGTGAAGAGTTGACTCACTGGAAAAGACTCTGATGCTGGGAGGGATTGGGGGCAGGAGGAGACGGGGATGATAGAGGATGAGATGGCTGGATGGCATCACTGACTCGATGGACGTGAGTCTGAGTGAACTCTGGGAGTTGGTGACGGACAGGGAGGCCTGGCGTGCTGTGATTCATGGGGTCGCAAAGAGTTGGACATGACTGAGCAACTGAACTGAACTGATGGCTGATTCATGTTGAGCTTTGACATAAAACAACAAAATTCTGTAAAACAGTTATCCTTCAATAAAAAAATAAATTAACAAAACAAAACAAAACAAAAAATGCTATATATACTGAGGTGACTTTTAAGAGCTTGTCCTCTGCAGTCTAGGAGCCAAAAGGATGGACATGTAAAGAAATAATTTACAGTTCAGATCTATATCACTAGGAAAATCTAGAAAGATACACTAGAAAAATCTTTAAAGTACTAAGGGAGCTACAAGGAAAGGCGTACCTCTTTATTAGGGCAAAGATGGCAGTAATCAAAGACAACTTCACAAAGCAGGTTGAGCCTTAAAAATGAAAAGTAATTTGTCGGAAAAGTAGAGGGAAGCATTTCAGATGAAGGAACTGATAAAAGCTAAAAAGGAAGAGGAATTTTGTAAACCATGAATAATGTTGCAGTTGATGCTTGGCATGTTGTTAAAAAGGTCCTGTTATGAAGTAGAGAAGAGCATATATGGTGACTTTATGTGTCTGTCCTGTATTTTGTTTGGTTTCTGATTGTTTTGTTCACTGCTGTTTGGATCAATCTGTGACTGAATCTTTGAGCTGTTTGTGTGCCTGTAACTTGGTGACATCTGGTATTTCCCAAATGGTTTGTTGACGTTTTTAGGTCATTGGAAGTAGTTCTTAAATAAGTAAATATTCAGCTGAAGATTAAGATTGATTTAATCTGTCACTTCATACAATGTTTTAGATCTCTGTTTTAAATGAGGAGTATGTCTTTTATCTAAACATTCTAAGTAATTTTAACTAAACATGCAGATCTGTCAAGAGAACTAGACTTGGAAATGATAACAGAGGAAGAACAAGGAAAACGATGAAGATAAGAAAAACTATGCACAGGTATGCAAAACTGTAAATTTCAATATCTGGTGTAGTACTGTATGAGAAAATGTATATGAAACAAGGCAAATTAGAATGGAAAGATAAGTTAAAACCCATGACAAATGAGTTAAAGCAGAAGTTCAGTAAAATTTTGTGAGGAATACCAAATTACCATTTGTCCTGAGGAAGATCCACTACGTGATAACCCTAAGGAAGGAGCAAACCAAAAGGAAATATCTCCTAATCTCACAATTAATATACCTGATTTGAGGAAAAAGATGCATTTGGAGTATCTGTCTCTCTAATATTCCAAGCATTTCCTGAACAAAAAGAACCCTGTCTCAAAAATGTTCGTCTGTGGTCTGTAAACTCTGGGTTCCTTGGATAGACTTGTGGGTCATCTTCAAAGTTCCCCCCCCCCCTAAAAATAAAGTAGACTTTGAAAATTATCAACTAGACATTGAACATGTGTTTATGAAAATTGAAGAGAGTTTTTATAATGATACAGAAAATAAAAAAAGTAGGGGAGCTGGTAGCTATATTCAAAGTTAAAGACCAAGAGATTGATATGCAAATGTCACAAAATATGAGGCAAGATCCCACTAATAGGAAATTAGACATGGGACAGGCATGCCATTCTAGTCTGTGGTTTGTCTACCCTGGTAAGATGAAACATAGAATTCAAATAAAAATTCACGTTCCCCTTGCTGTTGTTAAAATACTGATCTGAAAAATAAAGCAATACAGGACTGATTCCAGAAGCCACTGCATGCAGATAATTGCAGCGCTAGTGACAATAAAAGCATGGAACCCGAATTAGAAAATGGGGATTCTTTTCCACCTAATAGTCACAGTGCATCTGAAATGTATGTAAGTGAAGAATTAGAGAAGGATATGCAGAGGTTTAAGAATGAAATAGACATGTTTCAAATAGAGTTTCTGGCTCTGGAAAAAGAGAAAATTTAACTTCCAAAAGAGTTTCTAATTTTCTCTTGCTTTGGTTTTTCTCTTTCTTGATGACGTGGTCAATTTTGATTTTCCATTTATGAATAAAATGAGGTCATCCAAAGAGGTAATTGTTTAGAAATCGAGTACTATCTCAATAACAGGAATTCAAGAAACTATTTTCATGGCTTTTGTCCCTCAATCAATTCTAATATCTAATTCTTCTCCATTAGTCTTCATATGGACTGGAAAACCCATTTAGCTATGTACCATGTGGTCTTCTGAGCCAGAATAAGCACCAAGGAAATTGCTTAAGAAGAATAATCAGCTAGGGTTTTGTGTCTTTCTCCCCCCCCCCCTTTAACTCTGCTGGGTTAAATATAAGTTATATTTCCATAGAATGGGAAGAAAGCACTGACTGAGAGATGGGACATGAACATGTGTTCCCTCTAATCTCTTCATTGTGGTTGAATATGTATGATCTTCTTTGCTTTCTGCAATTGCTGGACACTTAGATTTCCAGCATGGCCACTTCAGGATCTTTTCAATAACAAATATGTGTGCTCCCACATATGCTTTAATCAGCACTCTCAGATGTTTCTTTTGAGACAGACCTTTCCATTATGTTGTTTACTAAAACGTAGAAAGTTTTGACATGTGTGATTTTGTTACACAGATAGTGTGTGTGTGTCCAACTCTTTGCAAACCCTTGGACTGTAGCCTTCCAGGCTCCTCTGCCAATGGAATTCCCCAGGCCAGAAAGAATACCAGAGCAGCTAACTGTTCCCTTCTCCAGAGGATCTTTCTAACCCAGGGATCGAACCCAGGTCTCCGGCATATAAGGTGGATTCTTTAATATTTGAGCCACCAGGGAAGCCCATAGGTAGTATAAACCCTGAGCAAAAAAGAAAAAAAAATGTTTATCTACAAAGGAGAAGACTGAGTTCTGAGATGCTGTGAGATTTTTCTTTCTTCAGTAATAGGTTTTTAAAATTGTTTGCTCTTCTGTGTAAGAGGTGCTTTGACTGAGTTTGAACAGCAGGTAAAAAGACAAAAAAAAAAAAAAAAGAAAAAAGAAAAGAAACAAAAAAACTCTATGTATTCTCCTGTTTAAAAAAAAAAAAAAAAAGGAGATGAGCCCTACCCCCAACTAAGGCATTGAGTTACTGTGCCAAAGTCACACTTTTAACTTATCTGATTAATCTGATGAATTCATTTGGTAACATATAACATTCAATGTTCCAGAATTGTATCATCTTTTTTGGTGCCATAAAATGCTAGGGAGTGCCAGTTTAGGAGCCTTAAACAAAACCTTGAACATTTTTTTTTTAAATTTTATTGCTGTTTTTGGTAAATAGTGAGGCAATTCTAGGTAGTTATTTCTATACCCTCTATCTGTAAGGTTTGATGGTTATTGAATGTGGAATTGGGAAGCATTACTTATATTCCAGAATTCCACACTAATTAACAACTCCTCAGTTTCATTCTGCTCCTTGTGTTTTGGTAAACCCTGGTTCATTTAATTTAGTGAACACCGTCACTTTTTTGCTATCTCCTGGATCCAAGTGAAAAAAGAATTGTAAAAGGCAGAGGGGAAAGAATAGCTTTAGTGCAGAGAGAAGAATGTTTCCTTTCTGAGGCACAAAAGTGTCACATCCTCTACATCCAGCTGTTTAATGGAAAATCCAGGTGGTAAAGACCAAAGAGGACAAATTTTGTGTCTTTGTCTTTTTATTTCTCTGTCTCTGCCAGTCAGATGGGGAAGACTGAATATGAATAATTGCATTTTATTAAGAAGCCATTTTTGAAATGTTGGAAATTTTGTTTCTTTTCCTCAAACAGAAAGGAGCAGATTTTACAAAAATTTAAGTGACTTGTAAGTGATAAAATTAAAATAAACACAAATATTTTTATCACTTAAATTCAGGGCGAGCACTGAGTCAAAAAAGAAAATTGAAAACAAAGATCTTTATAATCAATACATAGCAATTCTTAGTGTCAACCTTCCATTAAACATTGAAGAAGAAAAGAAGCACAAAAGTAGTGAAGTGCAAGTATCAGAGAACATATGTGATGCTGCTGATGAGAATGGATTGTTTCAGCAGAGAAAGAGTGGAGGAAACAGCAACCAGGAGTTTCCTGCTATGCAGAATGAGGGTTCTGATAGGTAATCCTATATCAATATTTAACAGCATGTCCCTTGTTACTTTCCTATAAAATAATTTCTAACTTGAGCTAATGTTTATGATATACAGATTTTATATTTTATAAGAGAAATAGTTATTTTTAATATTCTTGTCCTTTAGCCTTATTCCTAGAGTTCCTTTGTTAACATACCACCCTGTTACATATTAGAGTATTCTGGATTTGACTGCATATTTGCCTTAATCAGTGTGTTATATATTTACATTTGTTTTGTCACTGATGAACATCCTTTCATTTCAGTTTGAGGACTTCTTTCAGCATTTCTCATGAGGCGGGACTAGTGGTGATGAGCTCCATCAGGTTTGCTTTGTCTGGGACAGTTTTTATTTCTCTTTCATTTCTGAAAGACAACTTTTCTGGAAAGAGTACTCTTGGATGGCAGGTTTTTCTATCCTAGCACTTTGAGTATGTCCATGGATGGAGGCCAAATTGCTGTTGGTGGCAGGAGAACAAGGGAGGCATCTGTCTTTCAGACATGATGCTGCTGTTGCTGCATCATGTGGGTGGTTTAAAAGTGAGCCCTCCTCCCCGGCCAAATATTTCCTTGATTTCTTCTTTCATGGTATATGTGCCTCATGTCATTTAAAATACCACCTAAATTAAGTGTGGCTTTTTTTTTTTCTGTGAATTCTCTTTTTCATTTATTTTTGGCTGCTCTGGGTCTTTGCTGCTGCAGTGCTTGGGCTTCTCAGTGTGGTGGCTTCTCCTGATGCTGAGCATGGGCGCTAGGGTGCTGGCTTTAGTAGCTGTGGAGCACGGTTTAGTTGCACCATGGCACGCGGGATCTTCCCTGACCAGGAATGGAATGCCTGCCCCCTTTATTGGTAGGTGGACTTCTAAGCACTGGACCACCAGGAAGTCCCTAAATTCACCATTATTATATTTAGAAGCAAAACAATATAGTGTAAATCTACTTAGGACTCCCACGTCTAAAAGTCAAGGTGCTTAGCCAGTGGACTCCAGGTTTTCAGTGTAGCCCTTGAGGTTCTTCTCAGTGTCTTCCAGATGCATCTCTCTACTTTCTTCCATGTATTTTGTGCTCTTCCTTCCAGGTTCCTCGGAAACAATCCAGATGCCCTGTGCCTAATGTTTGTGCTCACATTCGACTCTCCAAGTAGAATGATTTTCTCTCTTTTCTGGTTCTTATGACCTCCTTTCTTCACTTCTTCTGTAAATCCTTCCTTATTTCATTTATCACTTTCATATGTCAACTTTTATATATCATATTGTATCATAATCATATCTGTGTTTGAAGGAAGAATTTGTTTTCTTGCATATGGTTGGTACTCTATAACTGTTTTGTGAATTAATCAATGCTTTAAGATGGGTAAGAGTTGGAATTTTATAAGAATTGTTTTTTTTTTAATTCTTTATCAGTTGAATTATTAGAAAACATTGGCTCTTTTGTGGACTTTTTAAAGTAGCGATCCTGGTGTGCACAGGAAGGAAGTAAAGAAAAAGAACGATGACAAATGGACACCAGAAGAACGTGTGATTGCACCAATATTTGAAAAGACCGATTCACTGACTGGTGGTCTGCTGCACGTGAATGATGACAGCATTTTAAGGGAAGCGGATCAGGGTGATGACAGGTACATTCTCCAGATTTCTTGTTTGTAGGGGAAGAAATATTAGCACTGACTACTTCTTCTGGAAATAGAGCAGCATTATACAGTGCTCAGGCCAAGACAAGAGATTGCTCAACTCTAGAGGACGAACACTGCTGAAAGGTTAAGGTAAGGACCAGTGCCTTTGGCTGGAAGTCATTTCAGTAAATAGTCCCCTTGGAAGCTGGACTGTAATGAATACACATAAACATTCAGTAGTGAATGTTATTAGGGCAGGCAATGAAGAACTGGATGGTAACTGAAGAGGAATGTGGAGTTCACAGGTGTTACTTGTTTTATGTTAAGAAGGGAGCTTTTAGAGTATGTATGCTATTGGAGGGAGAAGGCAATGGCAACCCACTCCAGTACTCTTGCCTGGCAAATCCCATGGACAGAGGAGCCTGGTAGGCTACAGTCCATGGGGTCGCTAGGCATCAGACACGCCTGAGCGACTTCACTTTCACTGTTCACTTTCATGCATTGGAGAAGGAAATGGCAACCCACTCCAGTGTTCTTGCCTGGAGAATCCCAGGGACGGGGGAGCCTGGTGGGCTGCCGTCTATGCGGTTGCACAGAGTCGGACACGCCTGAAGTGACTTAGCAGTAGCAGCAACATGCTATTGGAAATGAGCCAGCAGAGGGCGTGTTTATTTAGTTTAGTCTTGTTTGCATTTCCAATACTAGAAAGCTTATTGATTGTGTGACATTATCTTTAAACTATTACAGTAAAATAAATGATGTTCAAGCTGGTTTTAGAAAATGCAGAGGAACCAGGGATCAAATTGCCAACATCCGCTGGATCATGGAAAAAGCAAGAGAGTTCCAGAAAAACATCTATTTCTGCTTTATTGACTATGCCAAAGACTTTGACTGTGTGGATCACAATAAACTGTGGAAAATTCTGAAAGAGATGGGAATACCAGACCACCTGAACTGCCTCTTGAGAAATCTGTATGCAGGTCAGGAAGCAACAGTTAGAACCAGACATGGAACAACAGACTGGTTCCAAATAGGAAAAGGAATACGTCAAGGCTGTATATTGTCACCCTGCTTATTTAACTTCTATGCAGAGTACATCATGAGAAATGCTGGCCTGGAAGAAACACAAGCTGGAATCAAGATTGCCAGGAAAAATATAAATAACCTCAGATATGCAGATAACACCACCTTTATGGCAGAAAGTGAAGAGGAACTAAAAATCCTCTTGATGAAAGTGAAAGTGGGGAGTGAAAAAGTTGGCTTAAAATTCAAAATTCAGAAAACGAAGATCATGGCATCCGGTCCCATCACTTCATGGGAAATAGATGGGGAAACACTGAAAACAGTGTCAGACTTTATTTTGGGGGGCTCCAAAATTACTGCAGATGGTGACTGCAGCCATGAAATTAAAAGACGCTTACTCCTTGGAAGGAAAGTTATGACCAACCTAGATAGCATATTAAAAAGCAGAGACATTACTTTGCCAACAAAGGTCCATCTAGTCAAGGCTATGATTTTTCCTGTAGTCATGTATAGATGTGAGAGTTGGACTGTGAAGAAGGCTGAGGGCTGAAGAATTGATGCTTTTGAACTGTGGTGTTGGAGAAGACTCTTGAGAGTCCCTTGGACTGCAAGGAGATCCAACCAATCCATTCTGAAGGAGATCAGCCCTGGGATTTCTTTGGAAGGAATGATGCTAAAGCTGAAACTCCAGTACTTTGGCCACCTCATGTGAAGAGTTGAATCATTGGAAAAGATTCTGATGCTGGGAGAGATTGCGGGCAGGAGGAGATGGGGACGACAGAGGATGAGATGGCTGGATGGCATCACTGACTCGATGGACGTGAGTCTGAGTGAACTCCGGGAGTTGGTGATGGACAGGGAGGCCTGGCGTGCTGTGATTCATGGGGTCACAAAGAGTCGGACACGACTGAGCGACTGAACTGAACTGAACTGTACATAATACTTCTGTTCATATATAGTTTTATGGTAAGGGCTTGTTCATTGGTTCTGAAGTGTAATATTTCTATGTAATGGAATATGCAGATGATTGCTTAAGTTAATTCTATCATATATAGACTTTCAAAAATTACATAATTGTGAATTTACAAACACTTAGGCTATACTGAATAGGATATGGTCATATCTTTATGATTCTAGTTGATAGTAAATTGGTGAGTAGCTATGATTTTCTAAGGTGCTCTGAAACATCACATCATATTAACTTCATAGTTGTTTATAGATTCCAGGGAAAAGGGGAAGATTTTGTTTATATTCAATAGAAAAACATTATTAGCAGTCTTTCACAAATTATTCCTTTTACATGATAAAGATCTAAATGACAAAACCCGTGCTTCCTTTACTAAGCTTGTCATTAACACATACTGTGTGCTCAATACATGTATGTCAGATGCATGAAGAAACAGCAGAATGGGTGAATGAATGCCTATTGATGAATTTCTTTACAGAAAACAAAACGTTGTTGACAGTAGATTTGCAGATTTGCCTACTTCTGAAGTCTTTTTAATTTTTTAGAAATATGTTTTAAGATTCAAAAATCATTATTTATAGCTATAGGTAGGCCTGAAATAATACTATAGATACATTTGCTATCATATTACTTAAAAAAACTTTTCAGTATTACTTTCTCAGCATATTTTGGAAGAGCAGTGTTGAAGCCAGACTTCCCGGGTCTGTTGGTGACATGCTGAGTGGGCTTGGGCAAGTTCCTCAGCCTTTGTGTGCTCCATTTCTTCCTATACCTATCTCCCAGAATGACTGTGAGGATTAAAATGCCTTTACGACATGTCAATTGCTTCTAATGATGCATGGCCGATGCATAGGACATCCTCAAAAAGCTAATACTTGGTTATTCAAATGGATTTCTTTCTTAGAAGGACTGAAGGAATACCTCCCAGGAAGGTCATATTGCCATAAAAGTTAGTTCCTATGGAAAAGGACAGGTGCAAAAAACACTGGTATACTGTTTCCTATCACACAACGCAAGTAACTTTACGTTTTTCCTTTTCCTTGGATCTAACTTTAATACTTTGTTAATATTACTGATATATTTTCTGTGTCCTTTAATGCTGCTCTTATTTATTTCTGCATCCTTTATAGACAATTACTTGCCAATGCAAAGGGCTTATATACAAAAGAAAAGTTTAGGTATTGTTTGTATTTTTGAATATTTAATATTAGCCTGAAAAGAATCATTTGTTCTTTTAGGCCTGCAAGGAAAACACCGTATGAAAAGAAGAAGGTATAGTAAAAAAAAAAAAAGAAAATGAACTTTCAAAAATATCCTTGTGGAAATAATTTGTCAAAGGAATAGTGGTAAAATAGAAAATCTTCCTTTGTTGTAGAGAAGTTTACTTTGAACACATCATTTAGAAACACTGTTGATAAAGTTATCCTTTTGTTAAAAATCTCTTCTTTTAAGAAATGTCTGATTTTGTTTTGATACCTAGATTTATTACCTCTGTACACTTGGTGTATTTATACATAATTTAAGGACATTGTGAAACAGTATTGTTTATGTGTAGGTCAAAGAACAAATTAATTACATGAACGAACTGGATGACTTAACTCAGTCGTCTGAGACTGTTTCTCAGGATGGTGATGTGCTTTACTCTATGAATTCCACGTTGCAAGTAGAACCTCTCAATGTGGGGTGTAAAGGTAGGACTGCAGTGTAAATGTTAATGGAAAGCATGTCTGTGTATAGAGTAGTGATATATGCACACCTTGTCAGTACTGCTCTAGAGCCAGGGATATGCTACAGTGCTGTGGATCTCAGAAGTTTGATTTGCATTAAAAGGACATGAAAGTGAGTGTATACTCTGAGCCACAGGCCTATGATACTCTCACTCACTGTACCTTCTGTTGACTCTTCTTCTTTCCTATGCCTTCACCCATGGTCAGGTCAGCATCATTTTCCTCCTAGAGTAACTGAAATAATCTCAGGACTTCTTTCCCTGCCACTCCACCTGGCACAACCTCAGTCTGCACAGCAACTGTAATTATTGCCTATTTTTAAACATTCAGGTCTCATCATGCTACTCCCTTGCTTCAAGCCCAAATGTTGCCTCTCTTTGCTGTGTGGTTAAAGGTCACAATTGTGTGGTTCCATATGGTTTTAGTTTTCACACTTCTTTCTACATGAATTCTATAATCAGCTTGTCAGTTCCCTAAAATGTCTGCTGGTCTTAACGTTTTCATTTTCCTTCAGTTCAAAATACTTTGTACTTTCTCTTTTCATTACCTCTTTGATCCAAGGATTATTTAGATCAGTGTGATTTAGTTTCCAAATATTGAGAGTTTTTCAGAGATCCTTCTGTGCTCTTGCTTCTCATGATTCATTAGGTGCATCCAGAGGGACCCTGGGGTCAGGGCTGGTTATTTCCTGCCTTGGAGGCAAGACCTTGCTGACTACCCTGTTCATTCTGCTGGTACCTAGGAACTTTTCTGCCTGGTTCATGAGAATAGATAGAATTCCTGGGACTGAGTGAGCACCAATCACAGGTTCCTATAGTCTTTTCAGATGGTTTCTCCCTGGTCTCAGGTGGTTTCTCCCAGATGGGCTCTGTTCGTTCCTCTGCTGAATACCCGAGGGGTTCCTCCTCAGATCTCCAGGGTCCTTTTTTTCTCTCTTCCACTGTCTCCTCTCTGTGGTTCTGATCTGTGATCTCTGCCCACTTTGGTTTCACCAGACTGTCAGCTTCATCACCTCTGTCAGGGAGTCTGGCTAACTCAGCTTCCATTCCTTCTCCTTGTGTTGGTGCCTGGAAATTCTCTCAAGGCAGTGAGCTGGGGCATCCCTTAGGCTAACCACATGTGTTTCCAGGATCATTATCTTCCATTCTCTGAAGTCCTTTGTCATGAAAATCATTGTTTAATGTATTTTGTTGGCATTATTTTTGCTCGCTCCACTCAGGAAGGTAAATCAGTAGTTGTTTACTCTGTCTTGGTTAAAAACATAATGGCAGCTGGAGACTGTCCACAGGGTTGTTCTTCCTACTGTACTTACTACTTCCTGCTCATCCTTCATTTCTCAGTGTGACATCTCTTCCCCAGGGAAATCTTTCCTGGACCTATGTCTATGTCAAGTTCTGTTATGTGATCATAGAACTCTCTTTTCTTAGAGTATATATTTGAGTTCATAATTATTTTATTTGTCTTTGTCTTCTACTAGACTTAAAGCTAAACAAGAGCCAGGGTCACCTGTTTTATTTGCAGAGCTTAGAATAATGTCTTCCACATTATAGACCCTTAATACTTATTCAGTGCATAGATAAGTGAACCTGAAAGGCACAATCCTTTATACTCAAAAATTACTCACATAATTTTTTTTTGTTTCTATCTTTGTTTTCTTCATCATACAGACTCTGTTAGCTTGTTGAAAATTCAAGATATGATTCTTTTGCATGAAAGATTAGTAGATTTTCAAAGAAGCCAAAGAAGCCACTGTGAACTACTTAGAGGATAATTTTACAGAATGAAAAGTAAGGTTCGTGGGCTAAAAAAGAGCTGTCAAAACCAAAGAAGTGAAATCACAGTTAGAGCATCAGAAAGTGGAATGGGAACAAGAGCTCAGCAGCTTGAGGTACTGTACACCTTGCTTTTAAAGAAACATTTGAACTATTGTTTCCTTTAATACTGCAGAAATGTAGACGTGTTATAAGGACTAATTTATCCTCTAGGATTTTACAGAGGAGAAAGTGTTACTAGTATTGTGGAGTGTGAAATTCTTGGAAATAATATAGTAGATTCCTAACAGTGAATGCTTCTAATAACTTAATGTATATTTTTCAAAATCATCATTTTCATGACCATACAGAAGTTCACCATAATGGAAAGCCCATCAAAGATTTACCAAATTCACTTTCAGTTGTTTTTCACTTTTCTGTATTCTATTTAATACTGCAAGGAGCACATTTTCTATAAATTCATTTCTACCTTTCTAATTATTTTAAATACATTTTATTTAATAATATCATATAATTTGGTCAAAGTATGAGAACTTAAAAATGGTCTGTGATCTATATTTCTAAACTATTCTTAGGAAAGTTTATATTACTTTACATTCCCACCCGCAGATTTATGAAGTAGCCATTTTTCTCAAGAGAAAATGAAAACAAAATTTTATGCAGTTTTATTCTTAACCCTCTGTCTGAAAACAGTGACCATTATAAGTGTTTTTCATTGTATTCCCCCCACGTTTACTATTTTAAACATTGTGAAGAGGGAACGAAAGTTATTGCAGCACTGAATAATCTCATGATTTTCTAAGAAGAGCTTTAAATTTTGCAGATTCACCTTAAAGCAAGAAGAAGAGAATAGAAGAAATGCCAAGATGTTATATGAAAAAATGAGGGAGCATTTAAGAAGAAAAGAAGACCAATATAGTAAAGAAGTTGAAGTGAAACAGCACCTAGAACTCACTTTCCAAGCAGTAGAAGTGATAGTGAAGACAGAGAGAAATAATCTGAATCAGGTAGAGTAATCTTTGGTGAAAATTTCAAATTTCTAACATGATTTTATCAATATTATTTATAATATTCCCTTTTTAAAAATGCCATTTATTTAGTGTCATTTTGTTTAGTGTTATAGGAAATTTTAGGTTAATTGTTAAAAACAAAAGAAAAGAATATTCAAAGTTCCCAAAGTAACAAGGCTGGAAATAAGAAATGTATGATCCTGACATGCTGGGTGCACTTTTTCGAGTAGAATGAGGAAGAGGTCATGTCAGTAGCTCACACAATAGATACTGAGAAACCACAGGGTTGAGAATGGTGTAGAAACTGGAAGTTAAGCTCTCAGCTCACCTCAGACAACCAGTTCTTCAGCCTTGACGGACCATTCGTGAATGAATAGGTCTAGAAGAGAAGGGGCGCTGGGAGGGACCCATCGTGCCTAATTTTACATCAACTTGCCTCTGGCAGGCGACTGAGGGTCGTGGATCCCCCTCCCTCTGTGCCCGTCAGCCCTCCAGTCCACCTGCCCCATGAACAACTCAGAGCTGGCTCCAGCTTTCCCAGCTGCATTCTCCCTCACAGCAAAGTCCTCAAGGACAGGTGATAACTGGCGTCCTTGAGAGGTGCAGGGATTTTTTTCCAGTAGTTGGTAGAAATTAGACACTCTTGAAGTTGGTTGTCCTTCCTTCTGCAGAGTTCTCGAGTGGCATCTCACAGAAGAGAAATTTGCTTCCACACCCGATGTCCTTCTCAAACATGGACTGCGTCCCATCCCTGAGGTCCTAGCAGCAGATCTCCCACAATAAAAAGCTCTCAGTAAGAGCTCGGGAAAGTAGTATTTGTAATTCAAATCCATTTGTCTAGAGCAGTCAGGTAGTAACATATGATGGCCTCATCCGAGGAGAGGCCTTTAATATTTTCCATAGGAATCGATCTCAAATCTTTTGTGACTATCTCAGAGGAGCCGGCACCCTGATAATGGTTTAGTCAAGGAAGACCATGTGTGTTCCACCATCGACTGTGCTACCCGACCAAGTTCCTCTGCTTTGGAGTGAACGTGTCGGTCACTCCATGCACGTCGTCACCTTCAGTGTCTGAATCAGAGTCCATTCTTGGTTCCACTGTCGTTTCTTTAACCAATACCCTGTCAACGACCTTTTCACATCATTTACTGTTTTTCATTTTGTAAAAACTGTGACAGCAGTTCTAAAAACACTTTTGAACACTTTAAAAACGTGTTTCTTTAGAATAAATTTATAAAAGTGCCTCCCCCGCACCAAGCTGGGGGCGGGGGGTGGGGACTCTTGCTACCAATTAAAGATATTCTGGGTTATGGTAATAATTTCACTTTCTCAATTGATCATTAGGTTATTTATCACTTCCCCTAATGGTAAGGAGGAAACTATAGGCAGTTCAGAGACCACATTTTGGATGGGATTCTTCTACTTGTGAGAAAATGAGCACTCTGCTCTGTGAGTGTCCTATTTCAGTACAAGGAACTTTTGAAAACAGTGATAGATATGGCATAATATATATTTAGTGATAGTTATTAAGTGTTTTTCATTGTATTTTCCCCATCTTACTATTTTAAACATGGAGAGATAATGAAAGTTATTGCAGCAGCAAATAATCTCATAGTTTTCTAAGAGCTTTCTAAATTTTAGCTTATTTACCATTAGTGTATGTACCATGAATGAAATAGGAAGCTTATTTTTTATTGATATGTTTGTAGTAGAGACATGTGGTTTGATGTAAGAATACTGCTGCTACTGCTGCTAAGTCGCTTCAGTCGTGTCTGACTCTGTGAGACCCCATAGACGGCAGCCCACCAGGCTCCCCCATCCCTGGGATTCTCCAGGCAAGAATACAGGAGTGGGTTGCCATTTCCTTCTCCAATGCATGACAGTGAAAAGTGAAAGTGAAGTCGCTCAGTCGTGTCCGACCCTCAGCAACCCCATGGACTGGAGCCTTCCAGGCTCCTCCGTCCATGGGATTTTCCAGACAAAAGTACCAGAATGGGGTGCCATTGCCTTCTCCGTAAGACTAGTAGAGTCCAAAGACCTGGTAAAAAGGTATGCAGCTTACTCATATTTTTAACTTTTTCCTTTCCAAAATCATTACAGCTCATGAGTTAATTAATGTTTGTAGAAGTGCCTAGTACAGTTGTCAATAGGTGTAATTCTTGTAATTGCCTATTAAAATGTTATAAGGTAGCATATTCTCAAGGAAAAACCTTTTGTACAAAATTTAGTGTATTTATACAGAGTTAAGGCTCTTACTGTGAAGTAGATATATAGGAGGTATCAAATGCTGTGTTTATAAACCTAGCAAGTGGTGTGGTTTATTGAATTATAGTTGATTAACAATATTCTGTTAGTTTCAGGTGTACAGCTCAGTGATTCAGATATATATGTATATGTGTGTATATATTATATAAATGGGGCTTCCCTGCTGGTTCAGACTGTAAAGAATCTGCCTGCAATGCAGGAGACCTGGGTTCAGTCCTTGGGTTGGGAATATCCCCTGGAGAAGGTGGAGAAGGCAATGGCACCCCACTCCAGTACTCTTGCCTGGAAAATTGCATGGGCAGAGGAGCCTGGTAGGCTGCAGTCTGTGGGGTCGCTAAGAGTCAGACACGACTGAGCGACTTCACGTTCATGTTTCACTTTCATGATTGGAGAAGGAAATGGCAACCCACTCCAGTGTCCTTTCCTGGAGAATCCCAGGGATGGGGGAGCCTGGTGGGCTGCAGTCTATGGGGTCGCACAGAGTCAGACACGACTGAAGTGACTTAGCAGCAATAGCAGCAGCAGCCTGGAGAAGGAAATGGCTACCCATTCCAGTATTCTTGCCTGGGAAATTCCATGGACACAGGATCCTGGCAGGCTATAGTCTATGGGGTCCCAAAGAGTTGGACATGACTGAGTGACTAATACACATACACACTCACTCACACATATGCTCACATGTACACACATATTCCGTTTCAGATTCTTATTGCAGAATATTGTGTAGTTCCTTATGTTGTACAGTAGATCTCTTTTTGTTATTTTATATCTACTAGTGTGTATATGTTAATCCCAACATCCTAATTTATCCCTTCCCCTACCCTGCTTTCCCCTGTGGTCACCATAAGTTTGTTTTCTGTGTCTATGAGTCTCTTTCTGTTGTGTGAATAAATTCATTTTAGATTCTACATATAAGCAGTATGATATAATACTTGTCTCTGATTTATATCACTTAGGGTGATAATGTCTAGGTCCGTCCCTGTTGCTGCAAATAGCATTATTCCATTCTTTTTTATGGCTTACTAGTTTTCCATTATATAAATATTCCACATCAGATGCAATTTTTAAGTGTAGTCAGATCTGTAAATCTTTTATTTTAAGCCTTCTGGGTTTGTTGTAGTTCAGAGAGAAGCCTTTCCAGTACTGAGCTTCTTGAAAAGTCTCTTGGGATTTCTTTTTGACTTTTGTGGATTCATTGTCTTCCATTAAATTTTTGAAACTTTGGGAATTTCTGCTTGTATAAAGTCTGAGGATTGAATTGAACCTTATTTTTTCCTGTTGGAGATGCACTTGGTGCAGTATTTTCATTGTATAAACATACAAGTTAGTCTTTCATTTCAGAAGAAATCATGGAATGTCACTTTAGTGAATACTAGCTAAAGATCTCCTTTGTTTCACTTAGGTTTATGATAGTTGTGAAGAAACAGAAGACCTGTTGCACAAAAAGCACATGCTGCAGGAGGAAATTGCCATGCTAAGACTGGAGATAGATGCACTGAAAAATCAGCACCGGGAAAAGGAAGAGAACTATTTTGAGGACATTGAAATTCTCAAAGTAAAGAATGATAATCTTTAAAAGGCAATAAAACTGAATGAGGAAAGGTTAACAAAAACTATATCCCACTATACAGGCCAGCTTAATGGTCTGACATCTGAGAAAACAATGCTAAACTCTAAGCTGGAGAACAAAAAAGAAAGTAAACAAAGACTGGAAACAGAAGTGAAATCCTACCATTCTAGACTGGCTGCTGCCTTACATGATCATGATCAAGGTCAGACATCAAAAAGAGATCTGGAACTTGCCTTCCAGAGAGCAAGAGACGAGTGGTTATCCTTGTGGGACAAAATGAAGTATGATGTGGCTAACCTAAAAGATAACAACGAGATGCTTTCCCAGCAACTATCTACAGTGGAAAGTATTTTCTTTCTTTTTTTTTTTTTTGTGATCATATGATTCTTTTTTTTTTAATTTTATTTTAAACTTTACAATATTGTATTAGTTTTGCCAAATATCGAAATGAATCCACCACAGGTATACCTGTGTTCCCCATCCTGAACCCTCTTCCCTCCTCCCTCCCCATACCCTCCCTCTGGGTTGCCCCAGTGCACCAGCCCCAAGCATCCAGTATCGTGCATCGAACCTAGACTGGTGACTCATTTCATACATGATATTATACATGTTTCAATGCCATTCTCCCAAATCTCTCCACCCTCTCCCTCTCCCACAGAGTCCATAAGACTGATCTATACATCAGTGTCTCTTTTGCTGTCTCGTTCACAGGGTTATTGTTACCATATTTCTAAATTCCATATATATGCGTTAGTATAAATAAGCTGAAAATCAAGCTGCATTACACGAGAGATGATCTTAGAGAAAAAACTTTGATGTTAGAACGTGTCCAGAGAGATCTAAGGCAATTAGAGTGTCAAAAGCAGGAAACTGAACACAATGTATCAGGCTTAACAAGGCAAAGTGAATACATACCTTGGAAAGCAGGAATCCTTAGAGGAGAGATTATTTCAACTCCAGAGTGAAAACATGTTGCTCCGACAGCAACTGGGTAATGCCTACAGTAAAGAGAAGACGGTCATTAGCATCCAAGACCAGTTTCAGCAGATCGTGAGAAAACTTCAGGCCAAATATGAGAAACAAGGTCTGATGCTGGAGAAAAGAAACAAGGAGTTAATCAAGGAATGGAATCATTTAAAAGAGAGAATGTATTGGTACGAAAATGAGAAAGCAGAAGGAAAAGTGAGCATCCAGAAGGAGAAATAATTCTCAGACTTCCTGAAAGAAAGTTCAAAGTGATTCTTGATTCTGGCTAAATGTTGAATCTAGTTGAATATAAAAAATACGCAGGCTGTGAATCTATGGTCTCTAAACCAGCCTAAAAGCATACCTTGTATCCAGCAAATAAAAATTAGACCAAAGAAATCCTTTACTTTGTGTAGGGACATTGTGTCATTTATGAAATGTTAAGAAATTTAGTTCTAAATTGTTAACATAGACAGGTACTAGTTACTTACTCTTTATTAAGGTAATAATTTTAATTTTTATGTTACCACATTTCAGTATCATGATGAAGCAGATAAATGAAATGCTCAAACCTGAAATAAATATTTTGAAATGAAGCTTCAGTTACCTGGATTATCTTGATAGTCAATTCCAGGTTTCCCAGAGGCTGTATTTTATATATCGTACTTTGGCTTCAGTAGCTTGTCATAGCTTTTTATTATATTTGTTGGTACAATTTTATTTTTATTCATGTGAATTTGAGTTAATATGGGAAACATTTTAGCCTTGAATCATTTATTCTTAAAGACTCTCAACTCTTCAAATGCATCTACTTATCATTAAATCATAATTTGGGACTCAGGTGGTGAGCTTTAGCAAAACTATTCTTGATTTAATCTTCCCACTGCTATTTATGATTTACTTTAACATTTTTACAAACAATTTGCTCATAATTATCATTTTAAGTATCAATTACTATCATTTGAATACAAGCTTGTCCTCTAAAAATGAAGGATGGCAGGATTCGTGAGCAGCAGGAATGGAGTGAGTCAGGGAGAGGGTTGTAGGAGCTGCAGTGTGGAGGCAGGTAGAGGCCAGGTTATCGAGGCTCCTTGAAGGGCATGGGAGCAAGCTCATTTTTTAAATTTCATTTTTCTTTTATATTGGAATATGGTTGATTTACAATTTTGTGTCAGTTTCAGATGTACAGCAAGTTGATTCAGTTATTCGTACACTATATCCATTATTTTTCAGTTCCTTTTTCCAGGTAGGTGACTACAGAATATTGAATAGAGCGGTTATCCAAGGGCAAAGGTGGGGAGGAGGGATAAATTAGGAGTTTGGGATTAATATAGACACACTACTATATATAAAATAGATAAGCCACAAGGAAATGGCCTCATTTTTCTCCTGAGGTAGGAATCTATTGGAAAGATCTGAGCACTGGTTGGAATATGTGAAGATCTCTGAGTTAATCAAAGCTTATAATAAAAAAGGAAAGGAAAATGTTTCCACACTGTTTCCACCGTGTGGAATTTTCCATCACTTTTCCCACCTACACACTCATTTCTTTCTGGACGTGAGGTGGCGAAGCTCTGCAGATTTATTGGGAGGGACAGGTCATGGACAGTGGGACCATATCCTTTGTCTGAGTAACTTAATATCAGGAAGGCTGTAGGCTGGCCCCTTCTGTGTCTATAACCAGAGTCAATGAGGAGGAAAAAAGAAGGTGAGTTGCTGTCTGTGGTGATAGTTTTCAAAGTCCATATGTTGGAGTTATCTATTATTAACATAACATAATAGTAAAGTGATTTGATTAACTAGTGACAGAGCATCTTATTAGGCAGTTGTGAGACAACTTCAACAGGAACTGGATGACGCTGTAAAAAAGCAGTCTATGTCGGAGCCGTCACTGAAAGTCATGTCATGTTATTGTGCTAAGTTAGAAGCAGAGGCACAGGATTTGAAGAACAATTGTAAACTACTACAACTATGTCAACTCACAAGTCAGGTATGTATGAAATTGAACGTGTTAACAGTTAATATGTAGGATAAAGTGTTTTGCTGCTGCTGCTGCTGCTAAGTCGCTTCAGTCGTGTCCGACTCTGTGTGACCCCATGGACGGCATCCCATGAGCCCCCCCACTGCCCTCCACACCCCGCATCCCTGGGATTCTCCAGGCAAGAACATTGGAGTGGGTTGCCATTTCCTTCTCCAATGCATAAAAGTGAAAAGTGAAAGTGAAGTCACTCAGTCGTGTCTGACTGTAGAGACCCCATGGACTGCAGCCTATCAGGCTCCTCCATCCATGGGATTTTCCAGGCAAGAGTACTGGAGTGGGGTGCCATCACCTTCTCTGATAAAGTGTTTTAGGACACTCATTTTCATGGACACTCATTTTCATGGTCAGCTTTCTTCTGTATTTTTGTTCCAAGTAACTTACTACAATTTTCTTATCTTTATAATGCACTCGTTCCTTAAACTCTGACTTTCATCCTACCATTTGCATTATATTACTTTTTTCTTATATTATTTACCCCTAGGAAAGTTGAGAATTGTGCCTCATTATTCACACAAGTTGAGAGCCTTTTTTTTTCTTGGAAACAATACTTTTTTAAGTGATAGCTGTATTACCATGATGAGCCAAGCTAGATTAAAACCAGAGGATAATATTAGTTTAATGGAACGTTCAGAAAATTATCATTTCTCATCTTTCCTTTTGTGAATGGCTGTAGAGTTCTGTAGATATTTATTTCATGGATTTCAGAATAACTTGTGCAGAAAGAGTATTATACAAACCAGTTGAAGTTTAGGCATTGCTTTCTTTCCTTTTCATTTTAAGGATATTGTAAAAGCATGGAGGTACTCAGATGGCATAGAATACATACATCCAAACTAGAGAATTAAGAAGATTTGATATTTGGCAAATCTAATACAGTTATGTAAAGTTTAAAAATAAAATAAAATTAAAAAAAAATAAAAAAAAAAAAAAAAAAAGATTATCTGGATCCTGCCATTGGATTTTTTTTAAAAGCTATTGAGATATAATTCACATATCATAGAATTCACCCACTCAACATGTGTAGTTTAGTACCTCTTAGTCTAGAGAGGTGTAACTGGTGACTACAGTCAATTTTAGAGCATTTCCATCACCCCCTAAAAGAAACCCTGCATCCCTTAGCCACCACCCATGGCCTCCCACCTCCCTCAGCCCCAGGCAACCTCCAGTCTAATATCTGTCTCTGTAGACATGCCTGTCCTCGGTATTTTATGTAAATGGAATCATGCAGTATGCTCCTTTGGGATTAGCTTTGCTCATTTGATGTCATGTTTTCACGGTTCATCCATGTGATACCAAGTATCAGTTCTTCCGTTTCTGTTGGCTGTCAACAGTAAGCTAAGCCATGTATCCATCATCACTTGATGGAGCTTTGGGTTGTTTCCACTTTGGGACTATTAATAATGCTGTTGTGAACACTGATTTCCATGATTCTGTGTGCACATGTTTTTATTTCCCTGTGGTTGGATCTTATCCTCAAAGTTAGCTGGCTGATTTCACCTTTTCTTGGCCCTTGCTCAGATTGTCCTTTCTGTCTTTACAGTTTCTTTTCCTCTTGGGTAGTCCTTCATTATTTCAGACCTGGCGCCCAGTCTCTCCTTAATGGAGCTTTCGTGACTGTCCAGCGCTTTGAGCCTTCTCACATCAGCTCTTGTTACCTAGTCTCTGAGGATAAGTTTAGCCCCTAATTTTACACTGTTGACATTTCTTCCATGAGGGGGAATCTTGGCTAAGTATACATTGTTGTAACAGGGAGTATTTATTGATATGCACAGCACTTGTCTTGCATAAATGGACAGTAACAAAGGATTACAAGAATGAGGCATTTTTTGTTGTTGCTGTTCAGAAAA
Organism: Bubalus bubalis; assembly: GCF_019923935.1. Classification (NCBI taxonomy): domain Eukaryota; kingdom Metazoa; phylum Chordata; class Mammalia; order Artiodactyla; family Bovidae; genus Bubalus; species Bubalus bubalis. The sequence goes on along the minus strand of NC_059159.1, from coordinate 62,822,127 downwards.
ATGTGTGGATCATCTCTGTAAACTGTTAGGAAATGGGATTTCTTTAACTTTGCAAATAATTCTCTTTGGAATGCAATTCAAATTAGCAAAAAGTCTTTGTACTTCAGAAAAAGGCTTATGGGATCAGAATCCATATTTGCAAGATTTATTAATTAGAGTCTTATTCTCACAGTCTTCTTTTGGGAGGGACTTATTAACTTAGCCATAGATAACTCAATACAGTATCCCTCAAACTTCTTTAAAATCCTGGGACATTAAGATGGGAGGAGGAGTAAGAGATATTCTATTAAGAGGTGACTTGTAGTCATTTTATGAAGAAAGATAGAAAAACATTATTGTAGAACAATAAAAGAGTGTAAAATCAAGTGCAATTGTTGTGTGACAAAGATGACAGTGAAGAATATACTTTGTGACTCTTGGTGGTTTGTACTTCTTTCTTGATTCTCTGAGTAATCTCTGGCCCTACAGTCTACAATACAAATACCATCATATTTATTTGATCCTGGGTTTGAGTTAGGCTGTGCTCAGTCCACTTTCTTCACTAGCAAACAGTATATTTTTATTCTTGAAGACTGATGATTTTCCAGCAGACCTGGAAACTGCATCTTCAAAATGTCTGCACCTGGATGCAAAAAATCAAGTTTTTTGACAGGTGTTATTATCTATGAAACTAATGCAAAAGAAATGTAAAAAAACTAGAGAAGAAGAAAAAGAAGTTGGAGCAAGAAGTAGTGTACCTCAGAAGTAATATAGAAATGAATATGATAGAACACAATTAAGTAGAGCAATATCAACAGGAGATTGAAGAAAGAGCAAGACAGGATCTCGTAGAGAAATGAAAAGAAGCCAACCTATTTTTGCAGGTTAATTTGTTGATCTGTCATATGCTTGAATTCACTTTCACTGTACATTACATTTTGGATCTATACAAGTTACGTGTTTCCTCTACCTCCCTTAGAGCAGTTAGTTTTGTAGATTTCTGGAAGAAAGGGAGGCACTTGTTTTCCCTTTAAATATTTCAGTTTCCTTCGCAGTTATCACTAAATTGATCTTTCAGAATGATTCTCACTAGAGAATCCTTTTACTTATAAGACCAATTTGTAAAAAACAAGATCATTAGGAAGAAAATAAAATATTGTGATTTAAAACTGGTACCATCCTCTTGAATTATTCTTGTTGTCTTGTTCAGTTTTTAAAATTTTAAGTTGATCCTCTTATTCTTTGAATTATAAGATTATATAAGTACTACTATAACAGTGATTCCACTTTAATTTTATAATTCAGATTTAATTCATTTCACATTAATGATAATTGTTTTAAACTTCCACTCTTTTTTTTTTTTTTTTACCTTTGAAATCGCTCTCTGAATCATGGACTCAAAAGTAAAGGGAACAATTATAATTTTCCAGGTTAATGATTATTTTAAAAATGTTACCTTTTTCAATTTGCCTTAGACACAAGCTGAATTTCAACAGATGGAACTCAGAATTAAAGACTTGGAATCTGATCTCTCCAAAATGAAAAGTTTGCAAGAAGATTCTAATAAAGCAAAGTTGGAAAAATATAAGCAACTCAACCTAGTAGAATATGAAGTTAGAAAGTCATTGGAAGATAAACTAGACAAGTCAAAACACAGAATCACAGAAACTAAATTTAGTTCATTAATTTGTCTCTAAAGCCTAATTTTTATAGAGTGGGGTACATGAGATTAGTAGGAAGTGAAAGCTAACTAGATGGTCACTGCTAAGGGGGTGCTTAAGACAAACTATTAGTACTGTATCAAGTTTTTCCACACTATGTAAAGGCATACTTATGAAATAGGGGGAAATTAACACATGGTTTAAAGGTAGGATAAATCACAAATTGGCTAAAAGTAATATAGTGACCTGACTGAGGGGTCTGGAGAATGGAAAGGGCAGATCCCACCTGCAGTGCCTAGTACAGGTTTCCCCACTATCTGAAAGCAGAGCACTCCTAGGAAGCCTTTCATAAGCCAAAGCAGCATAAAGCAAAGAAGCAGATACCGAGGACACATTCTGCTAGTCAATACATAAAATAAATATGTACATGTGAAGCACAGGTGCTCCCAGACAGGGTTTTGGGCTGTGGCGACTTGATGCTGAGATGCGGGGTGTGGCTTCTGGGGAAGGAGCTCAGTGGGGCCAGTCTCCCTGCTTGGGGAGTGCGATGCCTCTCAATGTAAAACCATACACTGAACACTGTTTAGAGTTTTGGATTTTTAAATGAGACCAGAAATTGTCTTCAGATTTTTTTTCCTCTATCATCAAAAACAGGTACTGACATAGGCCCTTTGTAGAAGTCAAGTAACATAAAGTGAACTTTGGAAAAGCAGGGGATACTTGTAATTGATCCTGGGGCTGTTTTAGCTCTTTTCAGCCTCACCCTTTGACTTTCTCATCCTCTCTTGAGATTGTGGCTCTAAGTGATACCTCAGAGCCAAAAGTTTAATTTCTCCGAGGTCATGAGTGAAACGTGTATACAAGGGTGGTGAAAGCAAATGCTTGAAAGTGGCTTTGTGGGGTGGGGTGTTTCTTCATCCCTGAACTGCTTCCTGGAGGCAGGTGTGTCCCAGAGGGCATCAGGTGTCAGTGTGAGGCCACCTCCCTTTCTCTCTGATGCCCTTTCTCTCCTCTCCCAACTGTGACTTGTTACTTGAGGAGCCCTAGACACATGTGTACTTCTTTAGAACAAGGTTACAACTATCATTGTTTACAGGAGGTCTGCTCTGCGTTTTCAAGTGTTTTCAGTTACAGTTTATTGGGAATTCCATTTACTATGTGGCAACTTTAAAAATGCTGATAATTCAGGGAAACGTGAGTAAAGTTGGTGTTTTCCATCTTCCCCAGGACACATGAGAGGCTGGCAGTGATCCGCAACAAACTTGAGGTGAAGAAAGAGAAGAACAGATCTTTACTCAGCCTTCTTAACACAAGGCCAGTACTGGAGCCCCCTTGTTTTGGAAATTTCAATAATCCTTTAGTGCTCAACAGAAATCTTACTCCAAGAGCAAATGTAGGGTTTTCTACCTCAATTCCACGCCCTTTAAATAACAGCATGGAGACTTACTTGACCGAGGTTAGGTATGCTATCTTTTGTTCATTGGGTTTCAGATTTCTGATATGAATGATCCTTGTTTTTAATTTGGTGAACGTCTAAGTTGTTTATTTGACTTATACACACTAAGTAAAAGCTGTCATTATCTGTGCTAATCAAGGAGACATTTAATGATTTTTTTTTTTTTTGGTCCTAGATCTCCTGTTTTAAGAAATACTTTTTACATGTTTCAATGCCATTCTCCCAAATCTTTCCAGCTTGGGGCTGGTGCACTGGGACGACCCAGAGTGATGGAATGGGGAGGGAGGAGGGAGGAGGGTTCAGGATGGGGAACACATGTATACCTGTGGCGGATTCATTTTGATATTTGGCAAAACTAATACAATTATGTAAAGTTTAAAAATAAATAAAATTTAAAAAAAAGAAATACTTTGAAATTTCTTGAAAAGCTGCATTGAAATTCTACTTTAGAAATGAAATCTTATTGCCTAGTAACTGAAAGTATACTTTAAGATGTTTGACTTACTTTCTAATGGATTTCACTTTGGCAGTGGTTCATAATCATTTCCAAGCATTGCTACACCCACCACAGTTTATCTACCCTTAAGCATAAGTGACAATGGCAACCCAATCCAATACTCTTGCCAGGAAAATCCCATGGACAGAGGGGCCTGGTAGGCTGCAGTCCATGGGGTCGCAAAGAGTCGGACATGACTGAGTGACTTCACTTTCACTTTTCACTTTCATGCATTGGAGAAGAAAATGGCAACCTACTCCAGTGTTCTTGCCTGGATAATCCCAGGAATGGGGGACCCTGGTGGGCTGCCGTCTATGGGGTTGCACAGAGTCGGACACGACTGAAGCAACTTAGCAGAAGCAAGCATAAGTGAATCACTGGCATCTAAACACTAACCACATATGGATGTGATTTTATTTGAAAGAATCCTAGATAAATCCTTTTTATGCATTAAACAAGCTTGTAATACTAAATCAGAAGATTAATTTCTGGTTTTAGGTTAACATTTTTTGTTATTTTCTTGTACAAGAGTATATCTTTAATTGCTATTTTACTTACAGAATTTTGATTTAAATTTCTAAAAACTATCTTAATGAGCAGTTGTAGAATGTTTGTAAATTTGTAGTTAATGCAAACATTTAAAAATTATAAATGAAGCTCACTTTATCTCTATCTTGACATCATCTGGATGAATGGTATGGGAGTCTTGAAATTGCAACCAGTTTTCATTGTGTAATCATTGTGGTTAAAATAGCCATTTCAATCTATGCACACGTGTTTATCGTTTTGATAGTGTTTGTGTGATGTTGGTGATGCAGAGACAAGTAGCCCTTGTTAAATGCAGTCTCAACCTGTTTTCTCACTTGACATGCTGCCATCATAGAAGAGCAACCTAAAGTTTCTTCGACAGCACTGCGGCTATGTTGGGTCTTAGTAATTGAGAGCTGTGAAACTGGAGGACGTGCTTTAGGTGTGCAGTCAAAGGGGGCCTCTGAAAACTTCATCCCAAGTCAGACACTTCCCCATGCAGGCCTAAGGGGAGGAAGCAAATGCTTGACCCCCATCCCAGACACAGGATGCCTACTGCAGACCCAAGTTCATGGTGCTGTAGGCACATAACATCTTTCAAAGAAGAGATTTGGAACCAAGCAAGCACTTCTTAGTTCCTTGTCCCAAACTCACCCGTTAGATAAACCTCTCTTCTCATACAGCAGGTAGGAATACAGTCCTCCCCTTGAAACTTCAGGCTGAGGAAATGAAGTTCAACTGTAATTTCTGGGCAGATTTAGATTACAATTGAGATTACACTCATACTTTTTGTATAAACTAACTAATGATGAGAGCTTGGATAGCAGTATGCTACACAGTAAACAGAGATCTGTTGCATGTTTTAAATTTTGCTCTAAATAACCCAAAATGTGGATAATTCAATGTTGACTGATTTTAGTTAATCAGGTTTTATCTGGAGGAAATGAACATCCTTTTAAGGACGAATCTCTTCAGTTTTGGCCTGCTTGATTCAAATAAGGATTTTCTCCTTCAAGTTCCCTGTCTTGTTTTTATTTTTATTTTTTTTTAAATTTTATTTTATTTTTAGACTTTACATAACTGTATTAGTTTTGCCAAATATCAAAATGAATCCGTCACAGGTATACATGTGTTCCCCATCCCGAACCCCCCTCCCTCCTCCCTCCCCATTCCATCCCTCTGGGTCGTCCCAGTGCACCAGCCCCAAGCATCCAGTATCATGCATCGAACCTGGACTGGCAACTCGTTTCATACATGATATTTTACATGTTTCAATGCCATTCTCCCAAATCTTCCCACCCTCTCCCTCTCTCACAGAGTCCATAAGACTGTTCTATACATCAGTGTCTCTTTTGCTGTCTCGTACACAGGGTTATTGTTACCATCTTTCTAAATTCCATATATATGCGTTAGTATACTGTATCCCTTCTAAATTAACTATATCAACTGTTACAAATAGGAGTTTGCTATTGATTTATTCTTATTTATGCATTTAAAGCACATAATTTAGTTAGAAAGTCATGTCATGCCACAAGCATTGTTTAATTATATAAGAAGGATTTATATATTCATTTTGTCCATGTTATAGTTAAAAATCTATGTTTTTTATTAACCTGTGGAAGTAGCTGGCACAGGACTCAGTAAGAGTGCCATTGGCTTTGTTACTTCTTTTGCAGAATTAGAAACTTTGAGTAAATCAATGCGTCTCATACCTTACAAAAGTTTTTTTCTTCATAGAAAACAACCTTTCTTCTAAAAAAAAAATTCTGCGTGGAGCCATGTTATATAAAATGGAGAGAAGTATAGAACAGTTTAGCTAAAGAGTGGCCAGAGCCCCTGCAGCTGTGACTTCTCTGTTCCTCAACCCTGCAGTGACCCCCTGTGGGACCTTCCCCTTCTATGGAACGTAGTTCGGAAACTAAAACTTATGAGAGAATTCTTCTCGCTAAACATCTTCAGAATTAAATCATGCCGGCACATTGTTGTATAGTATACAACATATATATATATGTATATACACACACACATACACACACATATGTATATACATTATATACATTTTCTTGTATATAATTTTCTCACCTTTCTGTGTTTCCATTAAATGGAAAAGTTTAAAGAAAATCACAGATGTGTTTTCCTTATTAACATTCGACTCAAACTACTTCCGCCATTTGAACAAGATCCTCACCTAGAAATCAAATAGTCTCAGAAGTACATATATAGGCCAGGAGATTTTGGGGGAGAAGATAGTAATCTTATGGATCATTCTGAAGATTATGGGTCATTCCCTAATTCTCTGAAATTATGTGTACTTGATAGACTGATATTTATTGTACTTTTTATCAGATTAATCTAAATAGCATTCCATATGTTTGTTCTCTGTTATCTATAAGCAGAATAAGTAGGAATTCATTTTTTTATGTGCTTGTTTTTTCTACTGAGGTAATCTTAAGGTTAGATCTAGTCTCTAAAAGTATTATTTAAAAGTCACATTTAATAAGTTATATAACTTGTTTATCTTAAAGATAAATATTTGACTCATTTCAGACTCAGCAGGAGTTGGACAGGAGTATAGCTAGAGAACTAAGAGAATGTATGTTGCCAAAATGTATAAATTAAATTTAGACATTGATTTCTGAAATACACTGTAAACAATAAATGGCATCTCTTTCTATTGTTTGGATAACAGATGCTATGTTAAATATTTTTTATACATAGCTAATGAAAAATGTGAAAACATGAGCAGTCATAGTGAAAAATATCCTTCTTCATTTATCCATCATGTACCATAGCTTGAAAAACAGTCTCTGAAGGTCTGTGCATTTCTTTTTATTTCTAGCTGTATCCTTCTTCTACTTCCTCCATCCTTGTGGAGCTATCTTCCTACACCCTGACACTATTCTCAGAAAACGTGGCGTTCATCAACTTCTCAAGTGTCTGGTAGAGGTTAAGGTTAGGAAAGCCAGACTCAGGCAGTCACGTTTGTGTAGCTGTCACTTGGTAGGTGACTTTAAAATTTCTCTGTCACTAGATACGTCACCAGTTTATATTTTACCCTCAGGAAATGCTCCAAACACCCACATCAATTTGGGTCCTGCCAAAGTAGTTTGCCTTATCTCTTTACCATCTTACTCTGCCGCTTAGCTCTGCATCTAACCAGCCAGACTATGTAGGATCCCACAGATTTGCTTGCTCACCTCTGGTCTTTGTACATGCTTCTCCCCTCTATCTCTTTTACTTTTTCCTGTCCTTCAGGTAGCTACATACATATCCCCTCCACCAAAAAGCTGGCAGTATTGACACAAAGCTGGCTTCCCCTCCTGAGTGTTCCTTGTGCCGTCTTTTATATCTTAGTATTTGTGACTCTGTATGGAAAGTGCCTGTTTGTTTGTTTTTCTAGTTTAGAGCATATCATTTTTCAGGGTGGACTGGGTCACCTTCATCTTGTAATTCCAGTGCTTGTCACAGAACCTTTGCATGAATGCACGAGTATTCATCAATTCACTCAATTGCAGAGTACATGAATGAAGAATGAGAAAACCAGGAGCTCTGATACTCAGCCCCACATGAGACCATAAGCAGATTATAAAATTGTAATCTTGATTAGTATTTTATCTTGTGTCATCTATAGATATATTTCATCTTTCAGAATACTAGGAAAGGTCTCAGGTTTTGTTTGTTTGTTTGTTTTGTTTTGTTTTACTAATCTTAGTTAACCCAAGTATTTTAGGTAAAAAACATAATTCTTTTCTTTTCTTTCAGTTGATGCTCAGTTTGCATCTGATGCCTTTAGTGTGTCTTCTTGAGGATCTACAGATAGGTCAAATGTGTGTGATGACCTACTTTTGTAAACAGAAGAACAAGATATACAGATTTGGAAGGAAAAATACATTATTTAGAAAGATAAATAGGAAAAGTTTCTCTACTGGAACGTTTCCATGATATTTCGTTGTTTCCCATTAAACATGATGAGAAAACCTTTATTAAAGGAAAATGTTTTTGTATTATGTGTGTATGATGAAAATTTATATAGCATTTTAAGTGATGTTTCTCTGCATCTAAGTTACTTTTTAGCAGATTTAAACATCAGCACTGTTGAATTTTCCATATTCTAAGTGATAGTGTTAGTCACTCAATTGTTTCTGACTCTGTGTGACCCCATGGACTGTAGCCCACCAGGTTCCTCTGTCCATGGAATTCTCCAGGCAAGAATACTGGAATGGGGAGCCATTCCCTTCTCCAGGGGATCTTCCAGATCCTGGGATCAAACTGAGGTCACCTTCATGGTGATTCTTTACCATTTTAGCCACCAGGGATGCCCTTTACAAACTCAGACTGAGCTCTAATACCGCTATTTAAACAGCACCCAAGCAAGCAGACTTGCCATTAATATTTAATTAATATTTAATAATTAATTTAATATTTAATTAATAATTAGAGCTCAGACTGAGCTCTAATATCAGCTATTTAAACAGCATCCAAACAAGCAGACTTGTCATTAATATTTAGTGGTGTTGATTGATAGCATTTTTGTATTGTCCAGTTTTTATTACTACCTAAAGATTTAGATACTGCTGTTATGGCTTCTGTCAATGTTTTGATGTGTTACAATTGTTAATAGTGGCATAAAACTTACTATATGTAACTTTAAACACAGATTCATAGGCCTTTCCTCATGGAGAAATAAGATTTGCCCGAGTTTTTGCCTTTTAAATGAATTAATTTTTTATAATTTTTATTCTTAATTAGAGGATAATTACTTTACAATATTGTGATGGTTTCTGCCAAACATTGACTTGAATTGGCCATAGGTATGCGTATGGCCCCTCCCTCTTGAACCTCCCTCCCTATTCCACCCCTCTAAGTTGTCACAAAGCACCAACTTTAGGTTCACTGCATCATACAGCAAATTCCAAAAAGACACATGTACCCCAGTGTTCATTGCAGCACTACTTACAGTAGCTAGGACATGGAAGTAACCTGGATGTCCATCAACAGATGAATGGAATAAGAAGCTGTGTATTATTCAAGTATAGAAAGGAATGCATTTGAGTCAGTTTTAATTGACTTTTGATTTACTTTTGGAGGCAGTGTTAAAATTAGAGAAAGTTCCTCTGGATAAATAAGATTTGCTTATGACTTTTCACCTTATCTTTACCTATCTACCAATCTATCTATTTTTTTTTAATTTTATTTTTAAACTTTACAATATTGTATTAGTTTTGCCAAATATCGAAATGAATCCACCACAAGTATACCTGTGTTCCACATCCTGAACCCTCCTCCATCTTCCCTCCCCATACCATCCCTCTGGGTCGTCCCAGTGCACCAGCCCCAAGCATCCAGTATCGTGCATCAAACCTGGACTGGCGACTCGTTTCATACATGATATTATACATGTTTCAATGCCATTCTCCCAAATCTCCCCACCCTCCCCTCCTCCCACAGAGTCCATAAGACTGATCTATACATCAGTGTCTCTTTTGCTGTCTCGTACACAGGGTTATTGTTACCATATTTCTAAATTCCATATATATGTGTTAGTATACTGCATTGGTGTTTTTCTTTCTGGCTTACTTCACTCTGTATAATAGGTTCCAGTTTCATCCACCTCATTAGAACTGATTCAAATGTATTCTTTTTAATGGCTGAATAATACTCCATTGTGTATATGTACCATAGCTTTCTTTCTTATCTATCTATTTTTGCTTTGCTTTTTGGAAAAAGTCTTGGAAGACTTTTTTTTTTTTTTTGAGAAAGCACCAGACAAACAGGCATTATCACAAAACTCCCCTAACTCCCATATATCCTCCTAAGGTACCATTTATCCTTCCTAAATGTTATTTGTTCTCCCATAAGTACCTCGCCCAAGTCACATGTTATTCAGAAGATGCATTTTTCTCCTACTCCCTATCATTTATTAAGTAGTATATCAACACCCAGTAATTCCATTAATGCTGTTGAACGTTCTATGAAGACCTACAAGACCTTCTGGAACTAACACCCCCAAAAAGATGTCCTTTTTCATTGTAGGGGACAGGAATGAAAAAGTAGGAAGCCACGAGATACCTGGAGTAACAGGAAAATTTGGCCGTGGAGTCCAAAACGAAGCAAGCAAAGGCTAACAGAGTTTTGCCAAGGGAACACACTGGTCATAACAAACACCCTCTTCCACCTACACAAGACAAGACTCTACACATGGACATCACCAGATGGTCAATACTGAAATCAGATTGATTATATTCTTTGCAGCCATTCAGGTATGACCTAAATCAAATCCCTTATGATTATACAGTAGAAGTGACAAATAGATTTAAGTGATTAGATCCAATAGAGTGCCTGAAGAACTATGGACGGAGGTTCATGATATTGTAGAGGAGGCAGTGATCAAGACCATCCCCAAGAAAAAGAAATGCAAAAAGGCAAAATGATTGTCTGAGGAGGGCTTACAAATATCTGAGAAAAGAAGAGAAGCTAAAAGCAAAGGAAAAAAAGAAAGATATACCCTCCTCAATACCGAGTTCCAAAGAATAGCAAGGAGAGATAAGAAAGTCTTCTTCAGTGATCAATACAAAGAAATAGAGGAAAACAATAGAATAGGAAAGACTAGAGATCTCTTCAAGAAAATTAGAGATACCAAGGGAACATTTCATGCAAAGATATGTTCAATAAAGGACAGAAATGGTATGGACCTAACAGAAGCAGAAGATATTAAGAACAGGGGGCAAGAATACACAGAAGAACTGTACAAAAAAGATCTTCATGACCCAGATAACCACAAAAGTGTGACCACTCCTCTAGAGCCAGACATCCTGGAATGTGAAGTCATGGCCTTAGGAAGCATCACTACAAACAAAACTAGTGGAGGTGATGAAATTCTGGTTGAGCTATTTCGAATCCTAAAAGATTATGCTATTACAATATTGCACTCAACACGTCAGCAAATTTGGAAAACAGCAGTGGCCACAGGACTGGAAAAGGTCCATTTTCATTCCAATCCCAAAGAAAGGCAATGCCAAAACATGTTCAAACTACCGCACAATTGAACTCATCTCACATGCTAGCAAAGTAATGCTCAAAATTCTCTAAGCCAGGTTTCAATAGAATGTGAACCTTGAACTTCCAAATGTTCAAGCTGGATTTAGAAAAAGAGGAACTAGAGATCAAATTGCCAACATTCGGTGGATCATCGAAAAAGCAAGAGAGTTCCAGAAAAACATCTACTTCTGCTTTATTGACTACACCAAAGCATTTGACTGTGTAGATCACAAAAAACTCTGGAAAATTCTTAAAGAGATGGGAATACTAGATCACCTGACCTGCATCTAAGAAATCTGTATACAGGTCAAGAAGCAATAACTGGACATGGAACAACAGACTGGTTCCAAATAGGGAAAGGGGTACGTCAAGGCCTTATATTGTCACCCTGCTTATTTAACTTACATGCAGAGCACATTATGCAAAGTGCTGGGCTGGTCAAGAAGCAATAACTGGACATGGAACAACATACTGGTTCCAAATAGGGAAAGGAGTATGTCAAGGCTATATATTGTCACTTTGCTTATTTAACTTATATGTAGAGTACATCATGCAAAATGCTGAGCTGGATGAAGCACAAGCTGGAATCAAGATTGCTGAGAAAATATCAATAATCTCAGATATGTATATGACACCGCCCTTATGGCAGAAAGCAAAGAAAAACTAAAGAGCCTGTTAATGAAAGTGAAAAAGGAGAGTGAAAAAGTTGGCTTAAAGCTCAACATTCAGAAAACTAATATCATGGCATCAGGTCCCACCACTTCACTGCAAGTAGATAGAGAAACAATGGAAACATTAAAAACAATGGAGATTTTATTTTTCTGGGCTCCAAAATCTCTGCAGATGGTGACTGCAGCCTTGAAATTAAAAGATGCTTCCTCCTTGGAAGAAAAATATATGACCAACCTCAACAGCATATTAGAAAGCAGAGACATTACTTAGCCGACAAAGGTCTGTCTGGTCAAAGCTATGGTTTTTTCAGTGGTCATGTATGTATGTGAGAGTTGGACTAAAAAGAAAGCTGAGCACCAAAGTATTGATGATTTTGAACTGTGGTGTTCGTGAGTACTCTTGAGAGTTCCTTGGACTGCAAAGAGATCCAACAAATCAATCCTAAAGGAAATCAGTCCTGAATATTCATTGGAAGGACTGATGCTAAAGCTGAAACTCCAATACTTTCACCATCTGATTGAAGAACTGACTAACTGGGAAAGACCCAGTTTTGATTTTTGTGGCAGTACCAGTGTTTTGATTACTATAGCTTGTGTTATAATCTGAAGTCAGGGAGCCTGATCCTGTTAGCTCCTGCTCTTCTTTCTCAAGATTGTTTTGGCTTTTCAGGGTGTTTTGTATTTCCATACACACTGTAAACTTTTTGTTCTAGTTCTATGAGAAACAGCATTTGTAATTTGATACAAATTGTATCAAATCTGTAGATTGCTTTGGTTAGTACAGTTAGTACAGGAAACGGTTTATTCAGAGGTTCTAGGTATGTGGTGGCCACCTTGAATTAAATCAGATTCAATCAGATTCATTAAATCAGATCTGATTTTCCCAGCATGTGGCTCTTTGTGTTCTGCAGAAGGCGCCAAATGACTGGCCAGGGCTCTGATGCTTTGGAAAACATGAGATGTAATTCTAAAAGGCCAGCATCTTAAAGCATTCAGTGGTCTGTCTGCGACCCTTCCTTTTTCTTCATTTTAGTGTCATGTAAGTCAAAAGGAGAAGCAGACAGGAAAATGGTTGCCTCTCCTGGCATGTGGTAATATTGTGGAATATGAAAATGTGAGTCAAACACAGAGACAGCCCAATCAAGAAGCACCTAAACACACAGGATATGAGTGTGTACTTGGTCTCCTGAAAAAGACTATACAGTAAAGAATGGAAGTTATGAAACATACTTCAAAAAAAAAAAAGGTAAAGAGAAAATATTTTAGAAAAAAAAACTATGATAATAATAAAAATTTGGAGATGAAAGAGAGAGGAGAGCTCAAGGGAGCAAGAGACCAGGGAAGGTGGATAAAAGTACTGACATGGGAACTCCAGGAGGTAAGATCCTATTCCTCTATTTCTTGCAGTTATAATAATAATAATTGAATTTCAGATGAATATCGTATAAGTAGAGGACAAGAAAAAATACACCAGGTCATGTGAAACCAATGGAATTCTTTATTTCAAGAGACTCTATATAATTTTTATATATGATATTTTACATTTATCTTACAGACTGCATTGTACTATGTCTGCTGCTGCTGCTAAGTCGCTTCAGTCGTGTCTGACTCGGTGCGACCCCATAGATGGCAGCCCACCAGGCTCCCCCGTCCCTGGGATTCTCCAGGCAAGAACACTGGAGTGGGTTGCCATTTGCTTCTCCAATGCATGGAAGTGAAAAGTGAAAGGGAAGTTGCTCAGTCATGTCCAACTCTTTGCAACCCCATGGACCGCACCCTACCGGGCTCTTCCATTCATGGGATTTTCCAGGCAAGAGTACTGGAATGGGGTGCCATGGCCTTCTCCATATATATATGTATTTATGTATGTATGTGTATATATATATATATATATAATTATATATATATATATACACACATAAATGACAGTGTCATTTATGTGTATATAAATGGTGTATATAAATGTGTATATAAAGGTGGTAAGTTTCAAATTTTCAGTGATACCAAAGAGAGTGTTGCAGGAATTTAGGAGGAAGTTGCGTGGATATGCACTACTATGGTCGGGAGAGAAGGACAGCAGCTCTGCAAGGGGCTGGGACATGGCCTGGGCCTGACTGATGGGAAGTGAACAGGATATTTGAGATGAATGAACAGAATTCTCTTCCTATGACAGTTGTTTGGCAAGGAAGTTATGAACATCCATAAATTTACACTAAATATAGAGTGGCAAAACATGGCCAGAGATTAAAAGAATAATCTTGCTAACTACCTTCAGAGGAGTTATAATGGATAAGAAGCCAGAAGTTCCAGATTCAGCAACATCATCTCAGTGTTTTTTCAGTGTTCTTGTGCAATAGTACCATTTTTTTAAAGTTTAATAAGTTGATAAATGATAGGAAATTTGACATGACATTTGTTATATATATACAATATATATATTGTATTGTGTATATATCCTGCTTGATGCTTTAAAAAGTTAAAATTATGATCGTAAGATACATGAAGGGTGTAGACAATTAGCATCTTAAGACCAGTGTCAAGACTATTTGAAACCAAAGGAGGAAGATCAGTCTAATTAAAAGTTACTTCTTGTTTAATAAAGAGAGATATATTCCTCAAAACTTATGCTTAGACATATTATTATTTTTAGCTATATTTTGCCTATCTCATTACATGAAAGAAATTTTAATCTAGTTACTTTGTTTTCTTTACCCAGCTCTTCTTCCCCAGCCCTCTTTCAAAGCATTAAAAACAAAATATTTGAGCTGATTTTGTCCAGGAATTTTCACTGTGCATGTAGACTATCCTGCTTGTGGCCTCCCTGTGTGGTGTTTATTCCCTGGTACTTTGCTGGAAGTTTTCTCTGAACCTTAATGTCTAGAACACATGACCTGAAGTACTGAGAGATCTCCCCCTTTGGTTCAGTTGCTCAGCTGTGTCCAGCTGTTTGCGACCCCATGGTCTGCAGCACACCAGGCCTCCCTGTCCATCATCAACTCCCGGAGTTTATTCAAACTCATGTCCATTGAGTCGTGCCATCCAACCATTTCATCCTCTGTTGTCCCCTTCTCCTCCCGCCTTCAATTTTTCTCAGCATCAGGGTCTTTTCCAGTGAGTCACTTCTTCACATCAGGTGGCCAAAGTATTGGAGTTTCAGTTTCAGTATCAGTCCTTCCAATGAATATTCAGGACTGATTTCCTTTAGGACGGACTGGTTTGATCTCCTTGCAGTCCAAGGGACTCTCGAGAGTCTTCTCCAACACCACAGTTGGAAAGCATCAATTCTTGGTGCTCAGCTTTCTTGATAGTCCAACTCTCAGATCCATACATGACCACTGGAAATGCCATAGCTTTGACTAGACAGACCTTTGTTGGGAAAGTAATGTCTCTGCTTTTTAATAGACTTTCTAGGTTGGTCATAACTTTTCTTCCAAGGAGCAAGCATCTTTTGATATCATGGCTGCAGTCACCAACTGCAGTGATTTTGGAGCCCTCCAAAATAAAGTCAGCCACTGTTTCCACTGTCTCCCCATCTATTTGCCATGAAGTGATGGGACCAGATGCCATGGTCTTCATTTTCTGAATGTTGAGTTTAAGCCAACTTTTCACTCTCCTCTTTTCAGTTTCCTCAAGAGGCTCTTTAGTTCTTCTTCGCTTTCTGCCATAAGGGTGGTGTCATCTGCATAAATGAGGTTATTGATACTTCTCCCAGCAATCTTGATTCCCACTTGTGCTTCATCCAATCCAGCATTTCTCATGATGTATTCTGCATATAAATTAAATAAGCAGGGTGACAATATACAGCCTTAACGTACTCCTTTCCCTGTAGGCAAACCATTTGATTTCTGCTCACCTTGTCTTCCCATAAAAGGGAGTTTTGAAGAATAATTTCCCAGGAAATCTCCAGTGGTTTTAAGATCAAAGACTGATTTTGATGCCTTATCTCATTCTTTACAGCTGTTTTGAGTTCTGTTCTCCTCGGTTAGCAGAAGTTTTTTAAAAAAAGCATTGGTTATTTTGAAGCTTCACAGGTGAGAGCAGAAGCTTCCCAAGGGCCAATCCAGTTCCATTTGAGGCTGGACCAGTCATCCATGTGGTTGGCCTCTGGTTCTCATCAGCTGTCTTGTTCTGTGTAGAGTGAAGATTGTGTGCAGAGTGAAGGTACAAGCAGAACGCTTCACAGTTCCTGTGTTCCAAGAATAGAGATGCTCCACCAGCTCACTCTTCAACCTTGTTCCCAGCGGGTATGATGGATTTGTTTGAGTTCTGAGTTGCTGTCAGAGTGGAGAGTCTGATTGGATCTCCATGCTAACCAAAATGTTCAGCACTGGTGCACCGCATATTGACTGGCTTCTAACTTGAAGTCCTGGGGTCTTCCCGGAGGAACGGATAACAGGGACTTGTTCTTGTGTATTGTCAGTGGTGATGTCTTAGATAAAATGCCTTTGAAGTTCCAAATGCGACCCAAGTCAGGTGACCCAGCCCTCTTTCCCATGTAGTGAACAGCGTCAGGGACGTCTCTCCCCAGTGGGTACTTGAACTGTGTATTCTCATCTTCATCATGGTAATGTAGCGAACTCTTCATGCTTGGCAATGAAAAGATGGACAATTCAAACCAGATGATTATAATCCATGTGGCTCTGGATGTAATAAAGACAGTCATATGATGAGACACAGTCTCTTTCTCACACACACATACCACTCATATATGTTTGAGTTTAATTGTATTCTGCATCTAATTATACTCCACTCTTGACTTGGGCCACACCATCATGGACCATGGGGCACAGAAAGACAGCTAGGGAGGCACCAAACTGACCCTCCACTGGTGGGTATTTGAAAGCTGATCATAAGGCTTCAAGCTCATGGCTGCAGTGGGTGCTGCCCCTACATCAGTAGCACAGAAACCTTCCTGCTGTACCAGAACGTCCATCTAAAAATGGGTAACATCAGTAGGAAGACTGGGGAAGAGGGCAACACTGCCCCAGCAAGTTAACAGTCCTTGAAAACCAACCAATCTCAAGTCCCCTGCAAACTAGAGAGGCCTGTAGCTGTCACAAATAGGTCAGACCACATAAATCTCATAGAAGACTCAGTCTGGTACTCTGGGGATCAGAGCAGATGATTTAAAGTCTCTTTCTATATAACTGTGTGTTCTTTGGGAGAAAAGATTGGGGGTGGGGGAGCAAACTGATTTCCAAAAATCTATGCTAAAGAAAGTTAAACAGCTTTCTTTAGCCTTTTAGTATTCTGGTTTGTTTGCAAATCTCTAAGAGGGGGAAATAAAAGGGAGCTTTTCCCAAATGTTTTTCAACTGGGATTCTCTCTTCACTGGGAATCACTCACATTTCAACATGCACCAATGCCGTCCTATGCCCCCACCCCAACCCTGTTTGGAGAATGCCAGCTGGAGAAGTCAGGGAATCTCCCACTGTCCAGAGTTGCCAGCTCTGCTGAGACTCAGCTCCCAGGTCAGTGAGAGTCAGCTCCCAGACAGTCCAAAGGGGTAGCCTTCACAATTGGACCCCCACATGCTTGGTGGTATGTGAATACTTACTAAGGTTACATCAATACATGGATTAAAAATAAATTGAAGATCCACAGCCTGCCTGTGCACCCTTTCCAAAGGTTGCTCTGCTGAGAGCTGAGCAGCAGTGAGCAGTCCCAGGTGGCGGAGGGTCTTGCTTTCTACAAAGACCTCTCCATAAAGAAGAGACCTGCCCTCTCTCCCTCTGCTTACTATGATGAGTTTCTCCAGGGCCCACAAATCTTTTGAGTGCCAGACAAAATCGTGTTTTTTGAGAAAGTGAAAGTCTGTTGATTTAGTATTAAATCTTTTTCCAACTCAGATGATTTCTAATACTTTGCTTTTATTAAATTTGATGGAAGACCAAATTGAGCTCTGTCAAAAGTTAGATCATTAAAAATCATTTTGATGATAGATCACCCTATTAGAGGGAGCTCGGTAACAGACATTACTATGATAAAGTTCCTTTCATTTTCATGAAAAATGTTTCATGATTGTATAATAACTGCAACAACAATAATTGTAAAATGTTGGTGAGGATTGCCATCTATTTTAGGAAATAGATGCATCTTAATTTAGCAAGTCTGATGAAAACTGGTTTTTCCAATAACATTGTACTTTTTATATGTAATAATTATTTATGTAATCCTGTTGTGATAAATCACATATTAATAGTACCTATAATGATAGTTCAGTCTGGAATTATTTCTTTAATATCTAGAGCTACTTGGCTACAGGATTTAAACATTACCTTCAAATTAAAATGTACAAAATTAAATTCAATTTATATACATACTTTTGCTGCAGATAAATGTGAGTGATCAATGAAAGGATTTTAGGCATGAAATGTATCACATTAACATAAAATTATGTGAAAAAGTACAGTGGAAATACAACATTAAGGAGTAAATGGAATAACTTTTTCCTACTAAAGATGAACTTGTAAGTGTATATTAAAACGAATTAAGGTGGATCTCAAATTGCTGTGGCATTAGATTGTCCTGGAAACATTGAAGAAGTCATATTAGGATTTTACTTTTAAATGTTTCCTACTTCTGTTTCACCAGAGATTATATCCTTGGCAACTACTTAGATTGAGGAAGAAATGTTTTAGATGTTAACTTAAACACGTGTGAAATGTCATATAGTGTTTTTTTGTTGTTGTTGTTAAGATAGTGTTAATATGCATTTTGAAATATGCACAAATGAATAATTTGAAAAGACATACAGTTTAAAGAATTATTTTAAGGGGTAACCAAGCAGGAAATTGAAGGTCTCTATATCCAACAGCACATAAGGAGAATGAAAAAACAGGGGTCCAGAAATGGCTCCATTTGGTCTGGTTCAGGCTCTTTCCACACTTCCTCCCACGGCCCTCCTTCTAGTGCAGGATCCAGGTCTAACAGGTCCTCAGCTCCAACTTAATTTCCCACGTTACCACTACTCTCCTCCTCCCATGCGTGGCACTTATTTCTTTCACACTTAACAACAATCATGTTGACTTGGCCCTGGGACCACCTCATGGAATATCCAGGCAGTCATCGTCTCCTGGCTCATGCTCCCTCCCTCACTCTTGCCTCAAATCCCAGAAACCCTCTTTATGCTTCCCTCTTTATACTTCCTCTTTTCTTCTTTAGCACAACCTGCTGTGATAGATGAGGGTAGAAGGGGACGGATGGATGGATGGATAGGTAAGTATGTATAAAGAAGAAATTGGGGCTCAGAGGATTTAAATGGTTTGCCTGTGAAGACACAGCAAGAAATGGTGGAGTTAGTATTTGGAAGCAGGTCACCTGTCTTCAGACTCTTCGCCTTATGCACGACATCACTGAACCCAAGTCCAAGGTCAAAGAAAACCAATTGGCATCTTTCGAGCCTGGGGTGGCCCACTCAAACCTTACTGATCATGTAACCCTGGAGACAATGGTGGGTGTTAGCATGTGGTCCTTGTCCAATGGCCACTGTCTGGGGCCTTCACACTTCATCTAGGTTCTCTGCCAGACATTTGGAAAGAACTTACAGCCAGGGAAATGAACACATATGTGTACTTCCATGTACCGTGGGACAAGATTACTTAGAACAGGACATGATGGTGTGGAGCTAAGAGAGCTGAGTATAAACAAACATTCACATAAAAATGGGCAAGTTTTGCCACAAGTGGTGTTTTAGTCTGGATAGCTGTACCGGAAATAAAACTTGGGTAGATGTCAAAACATCAGTCATCTAACTTTAGCTTTATTTTTAATTAAAGACGCTGACTTTTAGAAACCAAGAGAACACTAAACCTGTTTCAACTTACCTCAAATTTCCCAAATTAATAGTTATTTCTGGATAAGTTGACTTCACCTATGCTTTTGTGTCATTTTTTGGAAAACTTTTGAGGATACTTTTTTTTTTTTTAAGTGCATTCAGACATACAGTTTAAAAAATAATTACTCCTACTATGGAGCTTGATATTTTTATTCTTCATTGTGACATATTTCATTTGAGGCTGAGCCCTTAAAACGTTTTAAAGTTAGTTGGGATCCAGGGTCACAAAACCTTCAGACAGAACTTTAGCAACTAAAGAACAACTGAACGACAGAGTAATTGATTCCCTACAAGTTAAAGGAGTCAATCTGTAAGTCAGATACACAGTGAATAATTCTAGTTCACTTAGCACACACAGGACATAATTTGCTAAAGAAAGGACTATGGCTTTATAAACAGCTGAAGGTTGCTCTCCAAGACCGCATGGAAGTTCAAGTGTGCAGATGGCCAGCAGTTCAGCAACCTGGACTTATTCTACCTGTCCTCATGGATTGGCTCCAGCTATTTCCTTCTGAGCACAACTCAACTTGCTGAATAGTCAGGCTCACTGTCAGTGACCAATGTTCATATATTGTCCAACAGGAAAGGGTGAAAGAGACCAGTGCAAATGACCTCCCCTGGCATTTGGGGCAGGAAAATCTATTTCTGTGAAACTTTGCTGTACAGGAGAAACAGCATCCAGACCCTTGGTGTCTACATATCAATAATGCTTCTGTTTCTATTAGGATGAATAAAAGTCACCTCTCCCAGCATTTCAAATACTGAGGATCATTTTATTTTTAGCTGCCAGTGCTGCACATAGAGAGGACACAGGGTTCCAGGGAGGTGGAGGGGCTTGCCTGAGATCATAATGCAAATTATTAGTGGGAAGTCAGAATATTTTCTGATATCTCATGACTCTAAACACCCACCTACTACTATCCATCTGTGAACTTGGGATCAATTCACAGATTAATTTACTATTCGTGGCCAGTGTTTGTGAAGTGTTGTAATGTCCTGTGCCAAAGATACTTGTGTGCATGCTCAGTCGCTAAGTTTTGTCCAACTCTCTGTGACCCCATGGACTGTGGCCTGGCAGGTTCCTCTGTCCATGAGATTTACCAGGCAAAAATACTGGAGTCAGTGCCCATTCCCTCCTCCAGGGCATCTTCCTGAGCTCTCCTAAATCTCCTGCATTGGCAGGCAGATTCTTTACCATTCTACCACCTGGAAAGCCTTCAAAGATGCTAATGGTATTTTCTTAGTATGATTTTATATCTATTTATAGTGTAAGGCAGTAGCAACAGAATATAAGCTATAGAAGAAAAAATTTAAGTTGGAATCCATTCTGAAAATACTTGAAAAAAAAGAAAAAGAAAAAAAAAAGATCAGGGATGGATAGAACACAACTGTGCCCAGACTGACAGATTTGGGAGGAGTGGGATATTCCAGTCTGGAGTAGTCTGGAATATTCTCCATGTACCCCAGTGCCGAGCACCAAGCCTGGCTCAAAGCTGACAGCCAGCCAGTGTGTGTTCATCCAGACTGAAGCATGTGCATGTTTGCATTTGAGCTCCTCTTTTAGCTCATCAAAAGGAGTATCTTAGAGTTTTTCATTTCTGGTTCCTCCAGGGGTTCCTATCAGGCTCCCCTGGATTATTGGGAGGAAACTGGACCCTGAAAGTAGCCCAGGTGAGTGGGAACTCAGAAGGCATGAGTTCTTGCCTTGAAGTTCAGAACCTTGAAGCAGCCATGCAAGATATGGCCAGGACGAGCTGCCAGTGCTGCTGGGCTGGTGTGTAGAAGAGCCCCCTGGCCAACTCATCAATCCCCCTGTCCAGGAGCCTTAGCATCCAGTGCAAGGTGCTGGCTCCCAGGTGCTCCGAGCTGTGGGAGCTTCATCCATATTATAGTTTCTAACCTGCTGATGCAGGCTGTGTGTAAGTACAAGAAAGGAGCAACTTGGGTTCACATAGAAATCCACCTGAGCACCCCAGCCTGCTGCTGCCTTCCAAGAAGAGATGTGGCAGCTCTGCTGCTGAGCCTCAACAAGTCCTCTACATGTGTTTGTGATAGGAGCTTCCTCTTCCAGAACACAGATACTGTTGGCTGTTTGTTTTCCTGAGACAATCAACTTGTGTTCTTTCCCAGCAGAGCACCTACACAGCCCTAGGCTTCTGTTTCTCTGGATTGTGGAAACACTACTCTCCTTTTCAACTCTCCTTGGAAATCCATTAGGGACCTCCTAGAGAGGAAACCTATTGCTTGGTGTTATAAGTGGATCCAGGAGAGGAGTAGGGTGGTGTGGGAACAGATGATACATGCACCAGCTTCCCCAAATGAGACAGTGAAGAGTGTCCACAATATCAAATGTTACGCCTCTGGAAATCATAGCTGGCCATGGGATTCAGTTTAAGAAATGGCTTTGAAACATGTTCAAAGTGTGGCAAGTCCTACAGGATTCTGAGCCCAGTATTTTCTAGCTACTCAATGACATGGGAAAGGAGGGGGAAATGTTCTAATGTGAAAGAAATGTAAAAGAGACCTAAGTCACATAATAGTAACTCTACATAGTGTCTCAAAGAAGCCTATGGTAAGAAAAAGTTTTTTAGGTATTTAAGGAACTTTTGGATATTTGAGAACAAATTGGAATTTGTCTGTATCTGCTAGGTTTTCAGATATTTTGATATATAATTGTTCATCGAAATCACTAATGATCCTGTTCTTGTATCATAGCATTTGTAATGTCTTCTCCTTCATTTAGAATTTTATTTGTCCTTTCTTTTTCTTGATGAGTCTAGCTAAAGATGTGTTTATATTTAAAAAAAAAACAGAGCTTATTAGTTTCATTGATTTGATGTTATTCTTTTAGTTTCTATTTCATTTATTTCCATTCTGTTCTTTGCCTTCCTAATATTAACTTTGGGCTGGGTATGTTCTTATTTCTTTGGTTCCTTAGTAGGTTGCTTATCTGAGAGAATTCTTTTTTCTTAATGTACACATTTATTGATATAAACTTTCCTCTGAGAACTTATTTTGCTCCATCCCTTAAGTTTTGGTGGTATTAGTCTTATTTCTCTCTCTCTCTCTTTTTTAAATTTAAATTTCTAAGCAATATCTTGATGAGCAGTTGTATAATGTTTCTAAATTTGTAGATAAATCAAATATTTAAAAATTGTAAATGAAGCTCACTTTTGTCTCTGTCTTGACATCACCTGGATGAATGATGACTGAGATAGCAATGATGGAGAGTCTTTAAATTGCAACTAGTTTTCATTGTGTAGTCATTGTGATTAAAATATCCATTTCTGTCAGTGCACATGGGTTTATTGTTTTGATAGTGTTTTCATGATGTTTATGGTTCAACTAGGAGAAGGTAATGGCACCCCACTCCAGTACTGTTGCCTGGAAAATCCCATGGATGGAGGAGCCTGGTAGGTTGCAGTCCATGGGGTTGCTAAGAGTCGGACACGACTGAGCGACTTCACTTTCACTTTCCACTTTCATGCATTGGAGAAGGAAATGGCAACCCACTCCAGTGTCCTTTCCTGGAGAATCCCAGGGACGGAGAAGCCTGGTGGGCTGCAGTCCATGGGGTCACACAGAGTCAGACACGACTGAAGCGACTTAGCAGCAGCAGCAGCATGGTTCAGATAAAAGTAGCCTTTGTTAAATGCAGTCTCAACCTGTTTTCTCATTTGACTTTTTGCCATCTTAGAAGAGCAGTCTAAGGTTTCTTCAATAGCACTACAGCTATGTTGGGTCTTAGTATGTGAGAGTCATGAAACTGGAGGACGTGCTTTAGCTGTGCAGTCACAGCGGGCCTCTGAACACTTCATCCCAAGTCAGACACTTCCCCACGCAGGCCTAAGGGGAGGAAGCAAATACTTGACCCCTGTCCCAGGGGCAGGCTGCCTACTGCACACCCAAGTTCACGGTGCTGTGGGCACCTACATCTTTTCAAAGAAGAGATTTGGAACCAAGCAAGCACTTCTTAGTTCCTTGTCCCAAACTCACCCATTAGATAAATCTCCTCTCTTCTCATATGGAGGGTAGGAGTATAAGTCCTCCCCTTGAAACTTCAGGCTGAAGAAATGAAGTTCAACTGTAATTTCTGACCAGATTTAGATTATTAATTGAGATTACACTCATGCTTTTTGTATGTATCAACTAATGATGAGAGCTTTGGATAGAAGTATGCTAGACAGTAAAGAGAGATCTGTTGCATGTTTTAAATTTTATCCTAAATAACCCAAAATGTGGATAATTCATTTGTTGACTTATTTTAATAAACCAGGTTTTATCTGGTGGGAGCAAACATCCTTTTAAGGATGAATCTCTTCAGTTTTGGCCTACTTGATTCAAATAAAGATTTTCTCCTTCAAGTTCCCTTTCCTGTGTTTAAAAAAAAAAAAATCATGCTTTATAAATTAAATATATCCACTTCTCCAAAGGAGTTTGAGAAATGATTGACTGATCACAATGTATTACGTACAATGAATTTTGAATACCACAGAACTAATTGAATAAGTGAATGGAAATATTAATATTGAATTAATAGGAATGATCAGAGTGAATTAAACACAGCGGGCCAAATTCTGCTCCTGGATATACACATACAATTTCCACTGACTTCAATGGGGGTTTTGTTGTGTGTATCTAAGGGCAGAATCCAGCTTAATGAATTTTTTAACTGTTTTTAAATGGTGAATGAAAGCACCAGAGATGATTCTGTAAATATCGCATATATTTCTGTTTTATTTCCCCATATGCTTGAAATCTTATGATTCACCACAAATGTCAAATTTTAAAGTTGGAGAAAAAATATAGGAAATAAAATCATTGCTGTTACATTTTCTTTGTAAAAGGCTAACACATACACATTGCTGCAGGCTTCTATTTCTATATATTAAATTATAATACTTTCATGTATTAATAAACCACTGAAAGAAATCTGAAAAAAATAATTTATTCTAATTCATGCCTTTAAAGCATATGATTTAGTTAGAAAGTTACTACATCACATCATGCCACAAGCGTTATTGAACTTTAAACAAGGTTTTACATATTCATTTTCTCTATGTTATAGTTAAAAATCTATGTGTTTTTCTTAATCTGAGGAAGTAACTGGAATAGGACTCAGTAAGAAGGCCATTGCCTTTGTTACTTCTTTTGTAGAATTCGAAAATTTGACTAAATCAATGAGTCTCATACCTTACAAAAGTTTTTTTTTCCCCCAAGGAAAACAACCTTTATTTGAAAAACAAACAAACAAACAACAACAACAACAAACTTTTACGTGGAACCATATTATATAAAATAGAGACAAGTATAGAGCCTGTTAGCTAAAGGAATGACCAGAGACCCTGCAGCTGTGATTTGTCTGTTCTTCAACTCTGCAGTGACCCCTGTGGGACCTTCTATTTTTATGGGACATAGTTTGGAAACTAACAGTCATAAGAGAATCCTTCTCACTAAACATCTTTAGAATTAAAACTTGCTGGTACCTTGTTTTCTTGTGTATAATTTTCTCACCATTCTGTGTTTTCATTAAATGGAAAAGTTTAAAGAAAATCACAGATGTGTTCTCCTTATTAACAGTTTGATTTCAAACTATTTATTCCATTTGAACTCAATCCTCACGTAGAAATCAAAAGAAAGGCCTCAGAAGTATATATTTAGGGCAGGAGCTTTTAGGGGAAAAATAGTAATCTTGTGAGTCATTTCTAGGACTATGCATGATTCCCTAATTCTCTGAAATTGTGTGTTCTCAATAGACTGGTATTTATTGTACATTTTATCAGATTAAATAGCATTCCATATATATGTTCTCTGTTATCTAAAAGCAGAATAAGTGGGAATTCATTTTCTTTTATTTATGTGATTATTTTTCTACTTAAGTAATCTTCAAGTTAGGTCTAATCTCTAAAAGTATTATTTAAATGTCACATTTAGTCAGTTCTGTGTCATTCCTATGACAATATCTCTTGCTTAACTTAAATATAAATAATATTTGACTTATTTCAGATGCAGCTGGAATTGGCCAGGAGTATAACTAGGGAACTAACAAAAGGTATGTTGCCAAAACTTATGAATTAAATTTAGACATTGATTTCTGAAATACACTGAAAACAGTAAATGGCATCATTTGCCATTGTGTGGATAACAGATGCTATGTTAAGTGATTTTTCTTATACATAGCTAATGAAAAATGTGAATGCATGAGCAGTCATAGTAAAAAGTATCCTTCTTCCTCATTTACTCATCATGTTCCATAGCTTTAAAAAAACTCAAAAGGTCTATGTTGTGCTAGTTTTTTTTTTTAATTTTTGTTTTTTAAAATATTTATTTATTTTAATTGGAAGCTAATTACTTTACAGCATTGTGGTGGCTTTTGCCATACATTGACATGAATCAGCCATGGGTTTTCATGTGTCTGTCCATCCTGTATCTCACCTCCCCACCCCCACCTCCAAAAGACTCTCTAGAGTCTTCTCTAGCATCACAATTTGAAAGCATCCTTCCACTTTGAGGAACCTCAGTCTTTGCTCTGACAGCTGTTAACTGATGATGCCCCTGGACATTATGAAGTGTAATCAGTTGTATTCAAAGTTACTGATTTAAATATTAATCACATCTAAAATATACCTTCACAGAAACATCTGAACTGGTGTTTAACCAAACAGCTGGGATCATATTCTAGCCAAGTCGACAGATTAATTAACCATCACACTGGGCAGATAATTAAACTATCAATTTTAAGGAGAATATTGAAATCGCCTAGTATTTCTCCAGTTCTAGGCTAGGTTTTATGGAGAACCTATACCACAATCTATTTATTCCTTCCTGTCCTCCTGCAGGAGTTGGTTATTGATTTTGTTACCCAACCAGACTTGGGTCCACTTGCCCAATACACAGTCAAACCAATCTTCTGACACCAGGTTGTGATGAAGGAAACTGGTGTTTCCTGCAAGGTGCCCAGTGTGGGGCCAGGCAAGGAGAACAGAGGGTTCTTTCTCAAAAGACCCAAAGTCTCTGATGGCTTCCAGGGAAGGGTTTCATTGTCAGTGGTGTTTTTTTTTTTTTGTTTGTTTGTTTGTTTGTTTTAATGTCAGTGATTTATTGTTAAGTAAGGCAAGCTTCAAAATACTACACAACATATTTCCAGTATGGAGAAATAGCTAGATATAGACACACATAAACATACACACAGGAGTAGATATAGAGATAGTGGTATAGAAATATATGTCCCCAAGTTTTGTATTAAACTGGAGGACATATATTTGTATTAAGCAAGGAGGACAGCCTAGTTAATGAGAGAATTAACAAAATTTTAAACATTTCCCAATAGTTAGAATACTTGGGATAAAAATGAATGCACCTTTTGGTAAACTAGAATAAAGAAAAATATGTGGCTTATGTTTCCTAAAGATGAAAACAATTTTTAAAAAATACTTATTTTACAGAGTGAAGTAAGCCAGAAAGAAAAACACCAATACAGTAAACTAACGCATATATATGGAATTTAGAAAGATGGTAACAATAACCCTGTGTACGAGACAGCAAAAGAGACACTGATGTATAGAACAGTCTTATGGACTCTGTGGGAGAGGGAGAGGGTGGGAAGATTTGGGAGAATGGCATTGAAACATGTAAAATATCATGTATGAAATGAGTTGCCAGTCCAGGTTCGATGCACGATACTGGATGCTTGGGGCTGGTGCACTGGGACGACCCAGAGGGACGGAATGGGGAGGGAGGAGGGAGGAGGGTTCAGGATGGGGAACACATGTAAACCTGTGGCGGATTCATTTTGATATTTGGCAAATCTAATACAGTTATGTAAAGTTTAAAAATAAAATAAAATTTAAAAAAAAAAAATAAAATAAACAGAGACAATAAAAAACAAACAAAAAAAAAAAAATACTTATTTTATATTGGAGTATAGCCAATGAACAATGTGGTGATAGTTTCAGGAGCACAGTGAGTGACTTCGCCACACACATACATGTATCCATTCTCCCCCAAATTCAGGGAAGGGTTTTTGATGGCAGAGTTAGGGGTGAGAGTGTGAGGTGCCTGATGGCTGGTGTACATCCTTCTGGACTGGTTGGTGGTGAGGTAACTGGGTGACTTTAGGAGTCAGTATCATCAACCATCAGGTTTCAACTGGTCTGGGGTGTACATAGGTTTAGTTAACATGCAGTTAACTTCTTCCAGCTGGTGGGCATTTCAGTATCTGCAGAAGAATTCAAAGATATGGCTCAGAATGTTATCTACAGCCCTTGAGGAGAAATTAAATGTCCTTGACTTTGTTTGAAGTTTTACCTATCCGTTATTTTGTCTTGCTCAACTGTTTTTGTTTCAGCATTTTCTCACTTCTCTGATTACATTTGCTCTTTGGTCAAAGCCTCAGAGGCTAAAGCTTTTCTACAAACAAAAGTCAGGGTTTGTGGGCAAGTCCTCACAGGGTCCTACTCCGTTTCCATTGGTTTTTCTTTTTAGTGTGTCCTCCTTTATTTTTAATAGATTTAAGAGGTGGAGAGAGGGTTCCAAGTTAGGAGTTTTTCACTCATAACCTACCTAGGCTGGAACATCTAGAAAAATCTCTCTTCTTAAAATAATCTGTGTGTCATAGTCCTCCACCTCATGTATTAAATACACATCATGTGCTTCAAAAGCCGCACACCCTAAACCAGCCAATTCCAGAGTCCAGTCTCTGTGCTGGATGCTAGAGATGGAAAGAACAAACAAAACGTGGCTTCTTCTCTCACATTGGTTGTTCCTGGTTGCCACTGGGCCCCTCAATGCTCATGACTCTTTGGACTGAATAAAGATACTTTATGAAACTGAAAAGAAAATGGAAGGAAGTCATAGGAAAGACCCCTTAGCTTCTGAGATATTTATTGGGAGTTGTAGAGATTTGTTCTAAAGGGGTATAAAGCCTTGTCCCAGCAGGAAATAATTGTTAAAAAAATTTTATTGGAGTATATATGATTTACAGTGTTGTGCTAGTTTCAGGTGTACAGCAAAGTGAATCAGATATATATATATATATATATATATATATATATATATATATATAACTTATATATATATATATATATATGTGTGTGTGTGTGTGTGTGTGTGTGTGTGTGTGATTCACACATATATACCCCTTCTTTTCAGATTATTTTCCCATATGGGTTATTGAGTTAATTTCCTGTAATATATTGGTGGTCCTTATTAGTTATCTATTTCTATTTTATGCATAGTAGTGTATATATATTAATTCCAATCTCCTAATTTATCCCTCCCCCCAAGTTTCCCCTTTGGTAACTATAAGTTTGATTTTGAGATCTGGGAATTGGTTCCTGTTTTGAAAATAAACTTATTTTTATTAGATTCCACTGTTAAGTGATATCATATGGTATTTGTTTTTCACTCTTTGAGTTACTTCATTTAGTATGAAAATTTCTAGGTCCATCCATGTTGCTGCAAAAGGCATCATTTCATTCTTTTTATCACTGAGTAATACTCCATTTGTTCAAGCTGGTTTTAGAAAAGACAGAGTAACCAGAGATCAAGTTTCCAACATCTACTGTATCATCGAAAGCAAGAGAGTTCCAGAAAAACATATATTTCTGCTTTATTGACTATGACAAAGCCTTTGACTGTGTGGATCACAATAAACTGTGGAAAATTCTGAAAGAGATGGGAATACCAGAACACCTGATCTGCCTCTTGAGAAATCTGTATGCAGGTCAGGAAGCAACAGTTAGAACTGGACATGGAATAACAGACTGGTTCCAAATAGCAAAAGGAGTACGTCAAGACTGTATATTGTCACCCTGCTTATTTAACTTCTATGCAGAGTACATCATGAGAAACGCTGGGCTGGAAGAAGCACAAGCCAGAATCAATATTGCTGGGAGAAATATCAATAACCTCAGATATGCAGATGACACCACCCTTATGGCAGAAAGTTAAGAGGAACTAAAAATCCCCTTGATGAAAGTGAAAGTGGAGAGTGAAAAAGTTGGCTTAAAGCTCAACATTCAGAAAATGAAGATCATGGCATCTGGTCCCATCACTTCATGGGAAATAGATGGGGAAACAGTGTCAGACTTTATTTTTCTGGGCTCCAAAATCACTGCAGATGGTGACTGCAGCCATGAAATGAAAAGACACTTACTCCTTGGAAGGAAAGTTATGACCAACCTAGATAGCATATTGAAAAGCAGAGACATTACTTTGCCAACAGAGGTTCGTCTAGTCAAGGCCATGGTTTTTCCAGTGGTCATGTATGGATGTGAGAGTTGGACTGTGAAGAAGGCTGAGGGCTGAAGAATTGATGCTTTTGAACTGTGGTGTTGGAGAAGACTCTTGAGAGTCCCTTGGACTGCAAGGAGATCCAACCAGTCCATTCTGAAGGAGATCAGCCCTGGGATTTCTTTGGAAGGAAGGATGCTAAAGCTGAAACTCCAGTACTTTGGCCACCTCATGTGAAGAGTTGACTCATTGGAAAAGACTCTGATGCTGGGAGGGATTGGGGGCAGGAGGAAAAGGGATGACAGAGGATGAGATGGCTGGATGGCATCACGGACTCTATGGACGTGAGTTTGAGTGAAATTCGGGAGTTGGATGGACAGGGAAGCCTGGCGTGCTGTGATTCATGGGGTCGCAAAGAGTCGGAGTCGACTGAGAGACTGAACTGAACTGAACTGAATACTCCATTGTGTGTATGTGTATGTGTACCACATCTTTATCCATTCATCTGTTGATGGATATTTAGGTTGCTTCCATATATTGGCTATTGTAAATATTGCTGCACCCATGAACATTGGGGTGCATGTATCTTTTTAAATTATGGTTTCCTCTGGATAATTGACCAGGAGTGGGATTGCTGACTCATATGACAGCTCTATATTTAGTTTTTCAAGAAACCTCCATACTGTTCTCCACAGTGGGTGTACCTAGTTACATTCCCATGAACACTGTAGGAGGGCTCGCTTTTCTCCACATCCTCTCCAGCATTTATTGTTTGTAGATTTTTTATGCTGGCTATTTTGACTGGTGTGAAATGATACCCCATTGTAGTATTTCTGCTCTTCTCTAATAATTAGGGATGTTGAGCATCCTTTCTGAGCATCGTTCCATGTGCTTTTTGGCCATCTGTAAGTGTTCTTTAGAGAAATGTCTATTCAGATCTTGTACTCATTTTTTGAATGGGTTGTTTGTTTTTTGATATTGACCTCTTTGAGTTGGTTGAATGTTTTGGAGATTAATCTGTTAGTTGCCTCATTTGCAAATATTGTCCCCCATTCTGTGGGCTTTCTTCTGTCTTGTTTATGATATCTTGTGCTGTGCAAAGGCTTTTAAGTTTAATTAGGTCCCACTTGCTTACTTTTGATTTTAGTTTCATTACTCTAAGGGGTGGGTCAAAAAGGATTCATTGCTGTGATTTGTGGCAGAGTGTTGTGCCTGTGTTCTCCTCCAAGAGTTTTATATTGTCTGTCCTTATGTTTAGGTCTTTAATCCATTTTGAGTTTATTTTTGTGGATGGTGTTAAGGAGTGTTCTGATTTCATTCTTATACATGTAGCGGTCCAGTTTTCTTAGCACTGCTTATTGAGGAGGCTGTTTTTCTCCATTGTACAGTCTTGCCTCCTTTGTCCTAGATTAATTGACCACAGGTGCGTGGGTTTCTCTCTGGACTTCCTATCTTGTCCCATTGATCTATGCAATATATTTCATTTTTTGTGCCAGTACCAGTGTTTTGATTACTGTAGCTTGTAGTGTAGTCTGAAGCCAGGGAGCCTGATCCTGTCAGCTCCTGCTCTTCTTTCTCAAGATTGTTTTGGCTCTTCCATACACACTGTAAAATGTTTTGTTCTAGTCCTATGAGAAACAGCATTTGTAATTTGATACAAATTGTATCAAATCTGTAGATTGCTTTGGCTAGTACAGTTATTTTGACAGCAGGAAATAGTTTATTCAGAGTGGTTCTAGGTATGTGGTGGCCACCTTGAATTAAATCAGATTCAATCAGATTCATTAAATCAGATCTGATTTTCCCAGCATGTGGCTCTTTGTGTCCTGCAGAAGGTGCCAAATGACTGGTCAGGGCTCTGATGCTTTGGAAAACATGAGATGTAATTCTAAAAGGCCAGCATCTTAAAGCATTCAGTGGTCTGTCTGCGACCCTTCCTTTTGCTTCATTTTAGTGTCATGTAAGTCAAAAGGAGAAGCAGACAGGAAAATGGTTGCCTCTCCTGGCATGTGGTAATATTGTGGAATATGAAAATGTGAGTCAAACACAGAGACAGCCCAGTCAAGAAGCACCTAAACACAGAGCTTGTATGGGAACTTGTGTGTGTGTGTGTGTGTGTGTGTGTGTGTGTGTGTGTACACTTGTGCTTCTGAAAAAGATTAAACAGTAAAGAATGGAAGTGATGAAACATACTCCAAAAAACAAAAGGTAAAAAGAAAATATTGTAGAAAAACCTATAAAAAGAATAAAAAAGTGGGTCATGAAAGAGAGAGAAAGAGAGAAAGGAAAGCTCAAGGGGGCATGAGACCAGGGAAAGTGGATAAAAGTACTGACAAGGGAGCTCCAGGAGGCAAGATCCTAGTCCTCTCTTTCTTGCAGTTCTAATAATAGTTGAATTTCAAATGACTGTCATACAAATAGAGGATAAGAAAAAACACACCAAGTCATCTGGAACCAATTCAGTGGAATTCTTTATTTCAAGGACTCTTTATAATTTCTCTATATTATATTTTACATATATCTTACATATTATATTTTACATATTTTAAATAATGTATATAATATATTTATATATGAATGACAATGTCAGGTGGTAAGTTTTGAATTTTCAGTGATATCAAAGAGAGTGTGGCAGGAATTTAGGAGGAAGTTGCATGGAAGTGAGCTAATGTGGTCGGGAGAGAAGACTAGGTCGGGAGGGCTGGGACATGGCCTGGGCCCTGATTGATGGCAATGAACAGGGTATTTGAGATGAATGAACAGAATTCACTTCCCAGAACCGTTGTTAAACAAGGATGTTATGAACATGTTATAAACCTAGAGTAAAGATGGCAGAGTGGCAAAGGGATTAAAAGAATAATTTTGTTAACAACCTTCAGTTATAAAGGATGAGAAGCCAGAAGTTCCTAATTTAGCAACACCATCTCCTTGGTTTTTCAGTGTTCTTGCATCAATTGTACCATATTTTAAAAAAAATTAATAAGTTGGTAAATGGTAGGAAAGCTTGACATGACATATTTATTGTATGCTTTTCACAGATCCATATTTATGTCATCCAGCTGCTTTAAAGAGTTAAAATTATGATCATAAGACACATGAAGGGCATAGACAATGAGCATATTAAGAAGAGGATCAAGGCGATTTGAAGCCATAGGAGGAATATTAGTGTAATTAAATGTTGCTGCTGCTGCTGCTAAGTCACTTCAGTCGTGTCCAACTCTGTGCGACCCCATACATCTTGTTTAATAAATAAAGCTGTATTCCTTAAGACTTACACTTAGACATATTATTATTTGAGGTTGTATTTTGCCTATCTCATTACACAGAAGAAATTTTAATCTCGGTACTTTGTTTTCCTCACTCAGCTCTTCTTATCAGCCCTCCTACAAAGCATTAAAAAGAAAATATTTAAGCCAAATTTGTCCAGGAGGTTTCACTGAGCATGTAGAGTATCCTGCTCACAGACTTGCTGTGTGGTGTTTATTCCCTGGCACTTCCCTGCAGGTTTCTCTGAACCTTAATATCTAGAACCCATGACCTGAAATGCTGAAAGCTCTTCCCCTTCATCTGTAGGCAAACCATTTGACCCTTGTCTTCCCATAAAAGGGAGTTTGGGAGCATGATTTCCCAGGATATCTCCAGTGGTTTTAAGATCAAAAGCTAGTTGTGATGCCTTATCTCGTTTCTTCCAGCTGTTTTGAGTTCTGTTCTTGGTTTGCAGAGGCTTAAAGAAATGCATTGGTTATTTTGCAGCTTCACAGGTGAGAGCAGAGGCTTCCCAAGGGCCAATCCAGTTCCATTTGAGACTGGACCAGTCGTCCATGTGGTTGGCTTCTGGTTCTCATCAGCTGTCTTGTTCTGTGTAGAGTTAAGATTGTGTGCAGAGTGAAGATACAAGCAGAAAGCTTCACAGTTCCTGTGTTCCAAGAACAGAGATGCTCCACTCTTCAACCTTGTTCCCAGCAGGTATGACGGATTTGTTTGAGTTCTGAGTTGCTGTCAGAGTGGAAAGTCTGATTGGATCTCCATGCTAACCAAAATGTTCAGCAATGGTGCATCGCATATTGACCGATTTCTAACTTGAAGTCCTGGGGTCTTCCTGGAGGAAAGGATAGCAGGGACTTGCTCTTGTGTATTGTCAGTGGTGGTGTCTTAGATCAAATGCCTGTGAAGTTCCAAAATGTGACCCAAGTCAGGTGACCCAGCCCTTTTTCCCATGCAGTGAACAGCGTCAGGGACGTTTCTCCCCAGTGGGTACTTGAACTGTGTATTCTCATCTTCATCATGGTAATGTAGTGAACTTTTCATGCTTGGCAATGAAAAGATGGACAATTCAAACCAGATGATTATAATCCACATGGCTCTGGATGTTAAAAAGACAGTCATTTGATGAGACACAGTCTCTTTCTCACATACACATTCCACTCATATATGTTTGAGTTTAATTGTATTTTGCATCTAATTATACTCCACTCTTGACTTGGCACACACCATCATGGACCATGGGGTGCAGAAAGACAGCTAGGAAGGCACCAAACTGACCCTCCACTGGTGGTTATGTGAGATCTGATCATAAGGCTTCAAGTTCATGGCTGCAGTGGGTGCTGCCCCTACATCAGTAGCACAGAAACCTTCCTGTTGTACTAGAACGTCCATCTAAAAATGGGTAACATCAGTAGGAAGACTGGGGCAGAGGGTAACACTGCCCTGGCAGGTTAATAGCCCTTGAAAACCAACCAATCTCAGGTCCCCTGGAAACTAGAGAGGCCTGTAGCTGTCATGAACAGGTCAGACCACATAAATCTCAAAGGAGACTCAGTCTGGCACTCTGGGGATCAGAGCAGATGATTTAAAGTCTCTTTCTATATAACTGACCAGGCTTCCCTGGTGGCTCAGAGGTTAAAGTGTCTGCCTCCAATGTGGGAGACCAGGGATTGATCCCTGGGTTCGATCCCTGGGTTAGGAATTTCCCCTGAAGAAGGAAATGGCAACCCACTCCAGTATTCTTGCTTGGAGAATCCCATGTTCAGAGGAGCCTAGTATGCTACAGTCCACGGGGTAGCAAAGAATCAGACATGACTGAGCGGCTTCACTTTCACTTTCTATATAACTGTGTGTCCTTTGGGAGAAAAGATTGGGGTGGGGGAGCAAACTGATTTCCAAAAATCTATGCTAAAGAAAGTTAAACAGCTTTCTTTAGCCTTTAGTATTCTTGTTTGATTGCAAATCTCTAAGAGGGGGAAATAAAAGGGAGCTTTTCCCAAATGTTTTTCAACTGGGATTCTCTCTTCACTGGGAATCACTCACATTTTCAACCAGCACAGATGCCCCCCTGTGCCCTCGCCCCAACCCTGTTTGGAGAATGCCAGCTGGAGAGGTCAGGGAATCTCCCACTGTCCAGGGTTGCCAGCTCTGCTGAGACTCAGCTCCCAGGTCAGTGGGAGTCAGCTCCCAGACAGTCCAAAGGGGTCGCCTTCACAATTGGACCCCCACATGCTTGGTGGTATGTGAATGCTGGCTAAGGTTACATCAATACGTGGATTAAAAAAATATTGAAGATCCACAGCCTGCCTGTGCACCCTTTCCAAAGGTTGCTCTGCAGGGAGCTGAGCAGCAGTGAGCAGTCCCAGGTGGGCAGAGGGTCTTGCTTTCTACAAAGACCTCTCCATAAAGGTGAGAACTGCCCTCTCTCCCTCTGCTTTCTATGATGAGTTTCTCCAGGGCCCACAAATCTTTTGAGTGCCAGACAAAATAGTGTTTTTGAGAAAGTGAAAGTCTGTTGATTTAGTATTAAATTTTTTTCCAACTCAGATGATTTCTAATACTTTGCTTTCATGAAATTTGAGGGAAGACCGAGTTGAGCTCTGTCAAAAGTTAAATCATTAAAAATCATTTTGATGATAGATCACCCTATCAGAGGGAGCTTGGTAACGGACATTACTATGATAAAGTTCCTTTCATTTTCATGAAAAATGTTTCATAGTGTGTACAAAAACTGTGACAACAATAATTGAAAAATGTGATTAATGTTGGTGAGCATTACCATCTATTTTAGGAAATAGATGCAATTAATTTAGTAAGCCTGATGAAAACTGTTTTTTTCCAATAAAATTTTACTTTTTATGTTTAATATTAATAAAATCCTGTGTTATAAATCACATATTAATAGTATCTATAGTGATAATTCAGTTTAGAATTATTTCTTTAATATCTAGAGCTATTTGGCCTCAGGATTTAAACATTACCTTCAAATTAAAATGTACAAAATTGAATTCAAGTTACATACATATTTTTGCTGCAAGTAATTATGGATGATAAATGAAAGGATTTTAGGCATAAAATGTATCACATTAACATAAAATTATGTGAAGAAAGTAGAGTGGAAATACAACTTTAAGGAGTAAATGAAGTAATTTTTGCATACTAAAGATGAGCTTGTAGGTGTATATTAAAATTAATTATGGTAGATATCAAGTTGCTGCGGTATTAGATTGTCCTGGAAACAGTGAAGAAGTCATATTAGGGTTTTATTTTTAAAATTTCCTATTTCTGATTCACCAGAGATTATATGCTTTGCAACGATTTAAATTGATGAAGAAATGGTTGAGATGTTAACTTAAACAAATGTGAAGAGACATATAGTGGTTTTTGTTTTTTGTCAAATGATAGTGTTATTATGCGTTTTTAAAGATGCACAAATGAATAATTTGAAAAGACATACAGTTTAAAGTATTACTTTAAGGGGTAACCAAGCAGGAAATTAAAGGTTTCTATATCCAACAGTACATAAGGAGAATGAAAAAACAGGGGTCCAGAAATGGCTCCATTTAGTCTGGTTAAGGCTCTTTCCACACTTCCTCCTACTGCCCTCCTTCTAGTGCAGGATCCAGGTCTAACAGGTCCTCAGCTCCCAACTTATTATTCCACGTTACCACTACTCTCCTCCTCTGACATGCGACACTCATTTCTTTCACACTTAATGACAATCATGTTGACTTGGCCCTAGGATCACCTCATGGAACTATCCAGGGAGTCATCATCCTCTGGCCCACGCTCCCTGACTCACTCTTGCCTCAAATCCCAGAAACCCTCAGACAATAGAAAGCCCAAGTTTAGGCCTAGGCCCTAAGCCCTTGTCCATCTATCATCATCTGAATGATTGCTGTTAATTTGTGCATTTGCAGTTTTCAAAGTGCCTCCTTCTTTATACTTCCTCTTTTCCTCTTTACCACAACCTGCTGTGATAGATGAAGGTAGAAGATGGATGGATGGATGGATGGATAGGTAGGTGGGTAGGTAGAAGGAAGAAACTGGGGCTCAGAGGTTTTAAATGGTTTGCCTGTGTTGACACAGCAAGAAATGGTGGGGTTAGTATTTGGAAGCAGGTCACCTGTCTTCAGACTCTTCGCCTTATGCATGACATCACGGGAAAGTCTAAGGTCAAAGAAAACCAATTGGAATCTTTTGAGTCTTGGATGGCCCATTCAGAAACCTTACTGATCATATAACCCTGGATAGTGTGGTGGGTGTTAGCACGTGTTCCTTGTCTGATGGGTACTGTCTGGGGCCTTCACACTTCATCCAGGTTCTCTGCCAGACATTTTGAAAGGATTTACAATAAGGTGAAATGAACATGTAAGTGTACTTCCACTTACCGTTGGACAAGATTACTTAACTTAGAACAGGACATGATGGTGTGGAGCTTAGAGAGCTGAGTATAAACAAACATTCACATAAAAATGGGCAAGTTTTGCCATGAGTGGTGTTTTAGTCTGGATAGTTGTATCGGAAATAAAACTTGGTTGGATGTCAAAACACCAGTCATCTAACTTTAGTTTTATTTTTAATTAAAGACACTGACTTTTAGAAAACAAGAGAAATACTAAACCTGTTTCAACTTACACCAAAGTGCCCAGATTTATAGTTAGTTCTGGATAAGTTGACTTCACCTATGCTTTTCTGTCATTTTTGGGAAAACTTTTGAGGATACCTTTGTTGTTGTTGTTTTTTTAAGTGCATTCAAACATACAGTTTAAAAAAAAATTACTCCAACTATGGAGCTTTATATTTTATTCTTCAATGTGAGGTATTTCATTTAAGACAGCCCTTAAGAACCTTGTAAGGTTATTTGGAATTTAGGGTCACAAAAATTCAGACACAACTTAGGGACTAAACAACAATTGAACAGAGTGATTGATTCCTTAGGACTTAAAGGAGTCGATTTGTAAGTCAGATACACAGTGAATAATTTTAGTTCACTTAGCACATACAGGACATAAATTACTAAATAAAGGACTGTGGCATTATAAACAGCCGAAGGTTACTCTCCAAGACTACCTGGAATTTCAAGTGAGCACACGGGCAGGAGTTCAGCAACCTGGACTTATTCTATCTGTCCTTGTGGATTGGCTCCAGCTGTTTCCTTCTGCTGCTGCTGCTAAGTCACTTCAGTCGTGTCTGACTCTGCGACCCCATGGATGGCAGCCTACCAGGCTCCCCCATCCCTGCGATTCTCCAGGCAAGAATACTGGAGTGGTTTGCCATTTCCCTCTCCAATACATGAACGTGAAAAATGGAAGTCAAGTCGTTCAGTCGTGTCCGACTCCTAGCGACCCCACGGACTGCAGCCTACCAGGCTCCTCTATCCATGGGATTTTCCAGGCAAGAGTACTGGGGTGGGGTGCCATTGCCTTATCCGGTTTCCTTCGGAGCATAGCTCAACTTGCTGAGTAGTCAGGCTCACTGTCAATGATCAACTTGCACAGATTGTACAGCAGGGAAGGGTGAAAGAGACCAGTGTAAATGACCTCCCCTGGCATTTGAGGCAGGAAAATCTATTTCTGTGAAACTTTGCTATACAGGAGAAACAGCATCCAGACCCCTGGTGTCTACATATCAATAATGCTTCTGCTACTATTATGATGAATAAAAGTCACCTCGCCCAGAGTTTCAAATACCGAGGATCATTTTATTTTCCGCTGCCAGTGCTGCATACAGAAAGGACACAGGGCTTCAGGGAGGTGGAGGGGTTTGCCTGAGATCTTAATGCAAGTTATTAATGGTAAGTCAGAATTTTTTCTGATGTTTCTCGAATCTATACACCCACCTACTACTATCCATCTGTGAATTTGGAATCAATTTACAGATGAATTTACTACTCATGGCCAGTGTTTGTGAAGTGTTGTAATGTCCTGTGCAAAAGATACTTGTTGCTAAGCTTTGTCCAACTCCCTGCAACCCCATGGACTGTAGACCACCAGGTTCCTCTGCCCATGTGAATTTCCAGGCAAGAATACTGGAATAGTGGGTTGCCATTACCTCCTCTAGGGCATCATCCCAAGCTCTCCTGCATCTCCTGCATTGGCAGGCAGACTCTTTACCACTCTGCCACCTGAAAAGGCTTCAAAGATGCTAATGGTATTAATTAGTATGATTGATATCTATTTATAGTGTAAGGCAGTATCAAGAGGAGTATAAGCTATAGAAGAAACATTTAAGTTGGAATCCATTCTGAAAATACTTGAAAAAAAAAATCAGGGATGGATAGAACACTACCGTGCCCAGACTGACAGATTTGGGAGGAATGGGATATTGCAGTCTGGAGTAGTCTGGAATATTCTCCTTATGACCAAGTGCCGAGCACCAAGCCTGGCTCAAAGCTGACAGCCAGCCAGCGTGTGTTCATCCAGACTGAAGCACGTGCATGTTTGCATTTGAGCTGCTCTCTTAGCTCATCAAAAGGAGTATCTTAGAGTTTTTCATTTCTGATTCCTCCAGGGGTTCCTATCAGGCTCCCCTGGATTATTGGGAGGAAACTGGACCCTGAAAGTAGCCCAGGTGAGTGGGAACTCAGAAGGCATGAGTTCTTGCCTTGAAGTTCAGAACCTTGAAGCAGCCATGCAAGATATGGCCAGGACGAGCTGCCAGTGCTGCTGGGCTGGTGTGTAGAAGAGCCCCCTGGCCAACTCATCAATCCCCCTGTCCAGGAGCCTTAGCATCCAGTGCAAGGTGCTGGCTCCCAGGTGCTCCGAGCTGGAGCTGTGGACGCTTCATCCATATTATTGTTTCTAACCTGCTGATGCAGGCTGCGTGTAAGTACAAGGAAAGGAGCAACCTGGGTTCATATGAAATCCACCTGAGCACCCCAGCCTGCTGCTTGCTGCCTTTCAAGAAGAGATGTGGCAGCTCTGCTGCTGAGCCTCAACAAGTCCTCTACATGTGTTTGTGATAGGAGCTTCCTCTTCCAGAACACAGATACTGTTGGCTGTTTGTTTTCCTGAGACAATCAACTTGTGTTCTTTCCCAGCAGAGCACCTACACAGCCCTAGGCTTCTGTTTCTCTAGATTGTGGAAACACTACTCTCCTTTTCAGCTCTCCTTGGAAAACTGTTATGGACCTCCTAGAGAAGAAAGCTATTGCTTGGGGTTCTAAGTGGATTCAGGGGAGGAGTAGGGTGGTGTGGGCACAGATGATACATGCACCAGTTTAATTAACTGAGACAATGCAGATTGTCCACAATATCAAATGATATACCTCTGGAAATCCTAGCTGGCCAGGGGGTGGTTCACAGCTTAAGAAGTGGCTTCATAACTTATTCAGAGTGTGGCAAGTCCTTCAGGATTCTGAGCCCAGTTTTTTCAAGCTACTCAATGACATGGGAAAGGAGGGGGAAATGTTCTAATGTGAAAGAAATGTAAAAGATACCTAAGTCACATAATAATAACCTTACATAGTGTCTCAAAGAAGCCTACAATAAGAAAGAGTGTTTTAGGTATTTGAGGAACTTTAGGATATATGAGAACAAAGAGGAATTTATCTGTATCTGCTAGGTTATCTGACTTTTTGGTATATAAATGTTTATCAAAGTCTCTAACAATCCTTTGTTCTTGTATCTTATCATTTGTAATGTCTTCTCCTTCATTTAGAATTTTATTTTAGTCCTTTCTTTTTCTAGATGAGTCTAGCTAAAGATTTGTTTATATATTTTTAAAAACAACAGAGCTTATTAGTTTCACTAATTTTATGTTATTTTTTTAAATTTTCTATTTAATTTATTTTCTTTCTGTTCTTTTCCTTATATTAATTTTGGGCTTGGTATGTTCTTATTTTTCTGGTTCCTTATTAGGTTGCTTATCTGAGAGCGTTCTTTTTTCTTCATGTACACATTTATTGTTATAAACTTTCCTCTGAGAACTTCTTTTGCTCCATCCGTTAAGTTTTGGTGGTATTCGTTTTCTTTCTTTCTCTCTCTCTCTCTTTTTTTTTTTTTTTTTGGTGCCTAATATCTCTTGTCTAGCTGCTGTGCTATAAATCCCATCATAGTGTTATGCCAAAAGGTGCAAGTTTCTTTATCTGACTTTCAGGAAGCTAGTAGAGAATTAATGTAAGACATGCTGGAACAAAACTGGAGCAAAAAGCACTGAAGCTTGCAGAGGCCACTTCCACCTAGTAAAGTCCCTACATGTAAGATTGCCACCCAGAAATAGAGAGAGCCATGGTGCGCTCTACTTGGGCATCCTGAAAGAACCCCAGAGCTGCATGTTACAGAGATTTCCTTCTGTCTTTTCTGTTTGTAACTCAAATGTACAGAATGAAACTAGTTCCTCCGGCAGTATCAAAGCAGCTTTCCTCATGTCACAAAAATTTCCAGAAGTTTGAGACTTAAAAGTAGATCCCCAGTGGGGGCAGTGGTGTCAAAGCCCACAGCAGGAGCTCAGGGGAGAGGCTTACAAGCCTCCACTCTCATCCTTGCTCACACACTACAAACCTTGTTTAGAACAGGTTACTCTAAATTATCAGGAAGTTCCATGCATGGTTAGATCACACAATGACCCATTCACTGTCTGTTGAGAGCTGACAGTGTGGCCACCACTTTTCAGGGTGCAGCGATGTTGCAGGGACTGAGACACCATGCTTCCTGTCATTGTGGCATTTATAGTCGAGGAACGTCTGAAGTAACCTCATTTATAAAGAGGCGGAAACCTGGTTTTGGTAGATTTGATTGTCAGAAAAAGAGATAGTACCCTTTACACTTTACTGTCCTTGTATTTTCTGTATTTGTGTTTTTGCATCAATTTGTCCTCCTAGGACTCCAGCTCAGACCAGTTATATAGTAGTCTAAGAAACCAACAGAAGTCCACAAGTTGGCTCCAATACCCCCCCCCCACCTTTTTTTTTTGGTGGTTGAAGTAGCATAATCCACTAAATCCCTCAAGTTTTGGTACTGCTCTGTCATCTGCGAGTGCTTTAGAAATTGTGAATTAGAGAAAAGTTGACAAATAAATTAGAAATCCCAGTGAGGTTGTTCGGATGTCTGGGTCACATGTGTTCCCAATTCTGTTCTGAGCTATTCCATTGACTATCGATGCTGAGACACCATGTCTTATGTCGACCTGGCCTTTGTAAAGCAGGGGAAAGTGAAAGTGAAGTCACTCAGTCGTGTCCGACTCTTTGTGACCCCATGGACTGTAGCCGACCGGGGTCCTCTGTCCATGGGATTTTCCAGGCAATAGTACTGGAGTTGATTGCCATTTCCTTCTCCAGGGGATCTTCCCAACCCAGGGATTGAACCCAGGTCTCCCACACTGTAGACAGACGTTTTACCATCTGAGCCACCAGGGAAGTCCCCTTGTGAAACAGGGGGGTCCTGGTCAAAAATGTGGTCAGCATTCCACTGCAGAATCATGGTATCTCTCTAAGAGGAATATTAACCTTGGTTTCCATCACTCATTGAGAAGATAAAATAGAAAGTTTAAATGTTGGCTCCAGCATTTACTAGCAGTATGACACTGAGAACTTAAGCAAGTTAGTATAACCTCTCTAAACTATTGCTTTAGTTCATTATCAATAAATGAGGCTAATAACATTTACCTTGCAGTGCTGCAATGGTTAAATGATAAAGTCCATGGTAGAGGGTTCATATACACTGTGGGCTTCCCTTGTGGCTTAGCTGGTAAATAATCTGCCTGCAATGTGGGAGACCTGGGTTCAATCCCTGGGTTGGGAAGATCCCCTGGAGGAGGGAAAGGCTACCCCCTTCAGTATTCTGGCTTGCTTTAAATTTGTACCCCAGGCATCCCCTCACACGCTGATTCTGGACTTGGCCATGTGATGAGCGTTGACCAGTGGAGCATTAGCAAGAGTGATGCAAGTGAAAGCCTGGTAAGTCCTTGCACATTGGGCTCTGTTTTCTTGGAATCCATCTGCCATGCTGTAAAGAAGCATAAGCAGCCATGTGGAGAAGCTCACTTGGAGAAGAATGGAGGCCTTAAGCCAACTCCCAACTGGGCTCCCAGCCTGCAGCCAGTACTGATTTTCATCCATCTGTATGAGTCTATTTTATATCTTCTAGACATCCAACTCAAAGCCAGCAACATTCTTGAAGCCTAGTAACCTTGTGGTCAACCCCCAGAGCTGTAAGAAGGACTAAGAAATTGTGAGAAGCCATTAGATTTGGGGTGATGTGTTATGTAGCAGTCAATAGCTAAAACAGAGCCATGTGGACTCCTGCCACCACAGGTGGCATTGATTTTGTGTCTGGTGGAAGAGTGGAGAAGTTTGGAGGAATGACAAAGAGACTGTTTGGTGTAGGCTGAAACACAGTGGAGGCTATCTTACTGGAAGCTGCAGGAAAGAGAACTTGAGTTCTATAGCCACAGAACAGTTACTAGAACTATGCTGGTGGAAATATGGGAACTAGAAGAGGTGCCTCATGAACTTGGGGTCTGGCTAAGGATTTTCCTGGACAGGATGTTGAACGTGTCATCTGCCTCCTTTTAGACACCTGTGGTAAAGTCCAGGAGGAGCTACTTGAGCTAAAGAAGGGAATGTTTAGATTTCAAGCAAATTTAGAAGAACTGAAAAGGCACTAGACCTTGTGGGTTTGATAATAAAATTGCTTTCATCTCTCCAAGTAAAATTTCTCAAAGTGAAAAATGGCCTTGGTTTGAAGATGAAATCCAGAATGCTGTTAGTAAAACATGATCTCAGGGTCAATGTCTCTGTTAAAACATGAGCAAGATTTAGAGTATCTCAGTGATCCTCTCAGCTAAACAAGAAAATTTCTAAGAGTCTTAAAGGTACCATGTAAAGCAGAACTACCAGATCATCCAGAGGAATGGGGAGAAATGTTACATTGTTATTAAGTCTTTAAATATATGGGTGGTTTCTTATGCAGCAATAGATCAGCCAAACAGGTCACTAATGGTTTTTAGATGCACTTGTATAATAGTAGGATAAAATATTTTTTACTTCACATTTAACTTTTGCCATATAGTCAGAAAAGGGCTACTTTTGCAAAAATATTCAAAATGTTAATTTTTACCCATGTGCTCTGTATTTTTGTCAACATCTTTATTTTCTCTTCTTAAATTGTTAACTGG
Organism: Bubalus bubalis; assembly: GCF_019923935.1. Taxonomy (NCBI): domain Eukaryota; kingdom Metazoa; phylum Chordata; class Mammalia; order Artiodactyla; family Bovidae; genus Bubalus; species Bubalus bubalis. The sequence goes on along the minus strand of NC_059159.1, from coordinate 62,777,846 downwards.
TCAAGTTGTATATAAAGGCCTCTCTCGTAAGCTCAGTTGGTAAAGAATCTGCCTACAATGCAGGAGATCCGGGTTCGATCCCTGGGTTGGGAAGATATCCTGGAGAAGGAAATGGCAACCCACTCCAGTATTCTTGCTTGGAGAATCTCATGGACAGAGGAGCCTGGCAGACTACAGTCCATGGGGTTGCAAGAGTCGGACATGACTTAGTGATTAAACCACAACCTTCACAAACTGTGTGTATTCTCATTTATTATTGGCTTGATATATTTTAAACAGTTCTGTGATATTGCTTTCATCAACTTCATGAAATCCTGCACCTTTTGCAATATTTACAATTTCTTTTCACTTTTACTGTCCTTGAATTTATTGTCTGCTATAATGTTGGTAGGATGGATACTAATGTCTTGAAAGAATGGGTCTTCAGTAAGACATTAATTTTATAAGTAGTCAGTTTATTAATGAATATTTTTTTCTTTAAGAAGTTTTGCTTCTTTTAAATAACCCAGACATTGAATTCTCATATAATGAGAGGCACTCCGGTACCACCCAATTTATAACTGAACAGGCCCTAGGACCAGACAGGGCTTAATGTTCTGGTCGAAGCTGAGTTGAAGTATTTGATTCAGGCTCACCGTCTAAGAGGAGCTTATGTTTTTCACCCTGAACCTAAATATTGGTGCAATCCACTCAGATGTAACTTTGGAGTGCGAGAGAACTAGAGAGAAGTCTGGCCCACTTAGCATGCCACTGTAAAGTGTGGAAGAGGTGGAGAAAAGAAATGAATGCTCTGTGAAGAGAGATTCTGCACAGTGTGCAGAAGGATGCTGACACGAAAGCTGTCCCCATCCATGTAATCCTCCAAGGCACCATGAGCCTGCTCCTGGCAAATGTGTCCTGAGGCATGCCCAGGGTGCTGGGCAATAAAATCAGTACATCTTCATCTCTTGTGGGAAGATAGAGGAAGGAGTGGGTAAAGAAGTAGTAAAGCAGGAGAAAAGGAGTAAAGAATCTCCTGTCTCTACAGTGTCTGTCATACTGGAGAGAATCCATCCATTAGGTGATGGGAGGCTGGTTGGTCAGAAAGTAGTAAAAGGAGGTAGGTATTGTATTCAGAGGGCAGATCCCTCTATATTTCCCTCTTACATTTCCCCTTTGGAGAGGAGATAAGAGAACTGAGCAAAGGAAGCCACACTTCTGGGTGGCATTGATTTAGCAACTGTGATAGAAGTTGGTTACAGGAATGAGCTCTCCTCCAAATTGAAGTTCAGAAGTTATTGCTAAAAAAAGCCATAAGAGTTTTTAAAAGCCTATTTTTCCCAAAGTTTTTTACTAGAAATCGGAGGGAATTGACTCCAGGAAAGGATTGAAGTGGAATGAGAAGCTCTGGAGTGAAGATCTAGAGATTCGTGTCAGATTAAGCTGAGATTGAGAAGAGGAGAGAGATCCAAAGGAACGTATTGTACATCAAGTGGAATTCTTTAAAAGAGTTATTCCAGAAGAGTTTCCTGCTTCTATTGCTGAGTGTTAAGCTTAGGTATTTCCACAAAGCACTCCTTTTTGTAAATAAAGAGTAGAACATGTATAGCTATATTATATTATAGTTATAATCTAATCCCAAAGCCCACATTTTTTTTTCTTAGTTTGAACACACAAATTTATTACATGAAAAGATGACATTTAAACTGAGTAAATTGTTTCAGTGTTGGATAAACTTTCAGCTGAGGTTGTACATTTATAGATACAGAACATATATATTTGTCCATTCATTTAACAGTTATTCAGTGCCTGCTCACTGCTTGTCATTACATGTAGTGTTCATATTATTAATGAAAATTTAGAAAGCTTATTTTTAAAGGCTGTAATGTGTAAAGAAGTTGCACTGGCAGTAAGTCATAGAATTTTTAAATGGAAAAAAGTCAGTAATGGAAAATTTGGGAAAAAAAAGATATTCTTCTGCAATGTACTTTATCTTAGAAGTAGAAGTTGCTGAAATACTGACCACATTATGCCATTGCAATGAGAGCACAGAAAGAAAGGTTAATACGTGCCAAAGGCAACTAAAAAAAAATCAGGGGAAAAAAAAACATTCCAACTGTGATGCCTTTGGGATTTTGCTATAAATGAACCTGTTGGACTTTTTTCCTGATGCCAGAAAAGGGGCTGCAATCTAGCATTATTTATGTTTCAGTTATATTTATTAACCCTGTTATTCCAATGCTTTCACAGTAAACATAAGAATCCCTGAACTGCTCCCAATTTTCTCTTCATTTCTCAACAGTCATCACAGTGTCCCATCAAGCCAAAAATCCTGTGAGATCCTTCCTCTGGAATAAGAGCCTTTTTCACAGCAAGCTTTCCAACAGGATTTTAACTCTTCTATGTAGCTGGCCAAAACACTGAACCAGCAAATTGAAAACACACAGTGGTATGTATGCTTGGGTCTTAATGAAATTTCCCATGTGTGCTATTCAGTCAGCTTCATACATTCTCAGGACAGGTACTGAAGAGCTGAGGACTCAGGCAAGTGCTCAGAGGTGAGAATTTGTCCAGGATACACAGTGTGTGAGTTCAGTCTAGAGAGTGGACCCAGCTGTGGGTCTTCTCTTTAGCATGACGGCTGTTCCCTTTTAAGAACTGTGTCCCATTCAGCCTGCCATGGCTTCTACTACCTCCCCAGGAGACTTCACTTCCTGTGGGAAAGAACCACTCATTGATAATATCTCAGGGAAAGTCAGAGCAGCATTAGAATAATCACACAGATACCCTCTCTCCACTTCTCAACTATGGCTTATTTCCATTTGCCTCCGAGGACACTGATGTGAAAGGGAACAGTATGATACTGACATCAATGAAACCCACCTTGTTCTCAGTCTGAGGGTTGGTTATGCTCTGAAATATAAAGGGGAACTTGGTTCCTTAGAGACTCATCTGAGCCCCACCATGCTAAATCTTAACCGTGGTCAGTTCCATGGACTCTATTTAAGAGAAGGTGTTTCAGAGGACATTGAACAAGGTTCTCAAGCCAGTCTTCTGCAGGTAAAGGCTGTGTCTTCCAAGGCAAGCCTTTCTCTCCCCAACCTGTTGATGGCACCAATTTGACTTTTGGTGGATATTATCCCCCAAAGGAGGGTGCTCTGTTTTATTCACTTCTGTATGCCCAGAGCCTAGAATAGTGCCTGACACATGGCAGTTGAAGGGGAAATGTTGCAAGTTATTTGTTGAAATGTACATGTGATTGACAACAGTGTCAAGATGCTCAATCTATACATAACCACTTCCATTTGGCATCTAGAAACTTACACAAGAGGATGGTGGGGATTTAGTTTGATACACTTAAAATTGCAACAGGAATTCTTAGACCCTCAGCTCAGCTTCTGGAAAAATCAACTAGTCCCCCTGTTTCTGTTTTGCCAACTGTGAAAAGGGGTCTGGCCAAGTCTTCACTGTGACAGAGTGAGGAAAAAATGTGAGCACAGTGTTTAACACCTAACAGAGCGATGCATTCCAGCGAGGTGCTTGTCAACTCCACTCTTAGCTCCTTCTTTTTCTGAAATGCAGATATGGAAAACTATAGAGTGAGATGTCTATCAAGAGTCCATCCCTCTTGTTTCTGTCTTCTCCTGATAGAATTATCATGGATTCAGCACCAGAATGTTTGTTTAGGCTAAATATTGGTCCCCAGATTGGATGGATTGAAGCTATTATAGACAGTGCCTACATGTCCTAAACCAGCCTTCTGAAAATGTACTCTGTATGAACAGGCAAGGGAAGGACAATGTATGTGGCATGTCAGCAGTCCCATAACTTCTCTGTTACAGAGCAAGATTCCCACAGAGTTTGAACACAGAATTATCTTTAAGGAAGGCGCTGTTTGGGAGCCAAGGGACCCCAGGCAGGGATTCCTAACCCCAAGCCCTATTCCCAGCACCCCTAACTGTCTGTAGTTATGTGACCAGGGCAAGGCATTTAACCCTTGGGACTTAGCTTCTTTGTCTGTGAAATAATGCTGGCTTCCTGCCTCTCAAGGGGACAGAAGGAAGAATGATTTAATATTTACATAGCGCATTGAGAACCTCCAAAAAGGCAGCATACAACTGGGAAATATGATATAATGGGAAGATTGTCTTTTAAGTTGTTGGTCTCTGCTCAGCCTTTCCATATGTCTCTGGTCAGCCTTGTTCCACATGTACAGTATTAAAATGACAGGTGAAGGGGTTTGATTGGATAATGTGATAGTCAGGCATTGTCAGAAAAACATATATATATATATATATATATATATATATATATATATATACATACATACATATATAAAATCACCAATATGATATGTATATATGTATATATGTATATATATATATATATATAATATATATAAGGACATACCTATATTTATATATACCTAGGATATAGGCATGTATTTTTTCATTTTGCTTCACTTCATTGCACTTTACAGATATGTTATTTACAAACTGAAGTTTTGTGGTTAAACTTGGTGTTTGCCTGGTGTTGAACAAGTCGGTTGGTACCATTTTCCCACTAGTATTTGCTCACTTTGTGTTTCTGAATTTATCTTACTAAGGTCAGCCTCACTAACCCCAAAGCTGAGGGCTTACTCTGTCAGTAGTTGGGACCTATACCAATGCCTTATTATGGTCCCAGGAGCTGCCTGTGGCTCAGATCATGAACTCTTTATTGCAAACTTCAAACTTAAATTGAAGAAAGTAGGGAAACCACTAGACCATTCAGGTATTACCTAATTCAAATTCCTTATGATTATACAGTGGAAGTGACAAACAGATCCAAGGGATTAGATCTGATAGACAGAGTGCCTGAAGAACTATGAATGGAGGTTCATAAGACTGTACAGGAGGCAGCAATCAAAACCATCCCTAAGAAAAAGAAACGCAAAAAGGAAAAATGGTTGTCTGAGGAGGCCTTACGAATAGCCAAGAAAAGAAGAGAAGCAAACAGAAAAAGAGAAAAAGGAAAGATATATCCATCTGAATGCAGAGTTCCAAAGAATAGCAAGTAGAAATAAGAAAGCTTTCCTAAGTGATCAATGCAAAGAAATAGAGGAAAACAATAGAAAAGGAAAGCCTAGAGATCTCTTCAAGAAAATTAGAGATATCAAGAGAATACTTCATGCAAAGATGGGCATAACAAAGGGCAGAAATGGCATGAATCTAACAGAAGCAGAAGATATTAAGAGGGGGCAAGACTACACAGAAGAACTATACAAAAAAGATCTTCATGATCCAGATAACCACGATGGTGTAATCACTCAACTAGAGCCAGACATCCTGGAATGTGAAGTCAAGTGGGCCTTAGGAAGCATCCACTATGAAGCTAGTGGAGGTGATGGAATTCCTGTTGAGCTACTTCAAATCCTAAAAGATGATGCTATGAAAGTGCTGCATTCAATATACCAGCAAATTTGGAAAACTCAGCAGTGGCCACAGGACTGGAAAAAGTCTGTTTTCATTCCAATCACAAATAAAGGCAATGCCAAAGAATGCTCAAACTACCACACAATTGCACTCATTTCACTTGTTAACAAAGTAATGCTCAAAATTCTCCAAGCCACACTTCAACAGTACATGAACCATGAACGTCCAGATGTTCAAGCTGGATTTAGAAAAGGCAGAGGAACCAGAGATCAAATTGCCAATATCTGTTGGATCATAGAAAGAGAAAGAAAATTCCAGAAAAAAAATCTACTTCTGCTTCATTGATTCCACTAAAGCCTTTGACTTTGTGGATCACAACATACTGTGGAAAATTTTTAAAGAGATGGGAATAGCAGACCACCTAACCTGTCTCCTGAGAAATCTGTATGCAGACAAGATGCAATAGTTGGAATCGGACATGGAACAATGGACTGGTTCCCAATTGGGAAAGGAGTATGTCAAGGCTATATACTGTCACCCTGCTTATTGAACTTATATGCAGAGCACACCATGCGAAATGATGGGCTGGATGAAGCACAAGCTGGAATCAAGATTGCCAGGGGAAATATCAATAACCTCAGATATGCAGATAAGACCACCCTTATGGTAGAAGGTGAAGAGGAACTAAAAAGCCTCTTGATGAAAGTGAAAGAGGAGAGTGAAAAAAGCTGAAAAGGCTTAAAACTCAGCATTCAAAAAATGAAGATCGTGGCATTCAGTCCCATCACTTCATGGCAAATAGATGGGGAAACAATAGAAACAGTGAGAGATTTTATTTTTGGGGGCTCCAAAATCACTGCAGATGGTGACTGCAGCCATGAAATTATAAGATGCTTTCTCCTTGGAAGAAAAGCTATGACCAACCTTGACAGCATATTAAAAAGCAGATACATTACTTGGCTGACAAAGGCCCATCTAGTCACAGCTTTGGTTTTTCCAGTATTCATGCATGGATGTGAGAGTTCGACCATAAAGAAGGCTAAGAACCAAAGAATTGATGCTTTTGAACTGTGGTGTTGCAGAAGACCCTTGAGAGTCCCTTGGATTGCAAAGAGACCAAACCAGTAAATCCTAAAGGAAATCAGTCCTGAATATTCATTGGAAGAAATGATCCTGAAGCTCCAATACTTTGGCCACCTGATGTGAAGAACTTACTCATTTGCAAAGACCCTGATGCTGGGAAGGATTGAAGGCAGGAGGAAAGGGGGATGACAGAGGATGAGATGTTTGGATGTCATCACTGACTCAATGGACATGAGTCTGAGCAAGCTCTGGGAGTTGGTGATGAACAGGGAAGCCTGGCGTGCTGCAGTCCATGAGGTTGCAAAGAGTCAGTCACAACCAAGCGACTGAAATGACTAAAGTGACTACACTGAACCTCTTCCATCTTGCAGGGAGCGGAGACTTGTCCTCACTGGAGTAGATACACTCTAGGTGTCGATCTGCCTTTCCTGCCCCACAGTGCTTCTTCCAGGAACTCTGTCCACAGAACCCATTTTCGAGCATCATGGTACTTCCTGTAGCATTGCTTCTGATCAGTGATTTTCATAGCATTTCTTCTTTGATGGCAAAGGGAATACAGCAATGTGCCCTTGGCTGTGGAATTAACTGGTTTTACCGAGGACAGCATCACCTAGAAACAACTGGGCAAATTTTGAAAGCTTACTGAGACAGTGTGACAGCTAATGAAGACTCAAGTGTGTCAGATGGGAGTCAACATCCTGAAAGGGTGGGGTGCAATCTTAAAGGGTGTTGTACATGCTGTGAAGGATATAGTGTATATTTGAAGCATAATGGTGCTATCTTACCTCCCACAGCCAGAACATATGGGTCTTGTTATTAAGGGGTGGAAGCAGCTTATTTCACCAATGAACCCACAACCCAGTTGTAGAATTTTTGCTTCCCATCCTGGCTTCCTTGAGCTCTGTTTCCTTGAAGATCTTGGTCCCCAAAGGGGAGCTGCTCACCAGGGGATACTCACATATGTCCAGGGCTCCAGGTGAACAACCCCAATCAGGAAGGCACTTTGGCAGACCTTCTAAAGAAGCAAAAACATGACTGATGTGTCTGTGAAGAATCCAGGAGAAGGACAACCCTCATAGGCCCCTGCATCTGGAAAATGCATTCTGGGTAGTACTGGAAGAGTTTTGATTCTGTCCAGTTTATACAACAAGAGAGACATCAGTTGTGTATACTGATTTTTATTTATTTGTTCATCTAAATGGAAAGAATAATCAGGTTCTTCAGGTCTGCAGAAACAGAAAAACTTTTTCCAGCCCTCTGAAGCACTAGATACAATTAAAAAACAACAACAAAAAAACCAACAAAAAAACACTTCCTTATTCTCTTGTCTGCATAAGTTACAGCACTAATTTAAAATAAACTTAACTTAAAATAGAGCAGGGCTGCTGGTGAAAACAAAATTAGTTAGTCTGGTTACTCCCTCATTTAGCCATCACTGGTGATTCTTCAAAGGTTATTACTATTTATAAACTCAGCTTCTTTTTAAATATTCATTTATTTATTTGGCTGCACCGGGTTTTAGTTGTCACATGTGGGATATAGTTCCTGGATCAGGGATTGAACCTGGGTTCCCTGAATTTGGAGCATGGAGTCTTAGCCACAGACCACCAGGGAAGTCCCCTCTACTTGTTTCTTGATAAAGGGCCCACCTGTGCCTTTAAAACATTGCTTGTTTTGTCCATATTTTAATGCTGTAGTTAAGAACATGAACTCTGAAATCTGATGCTTGTGTTTGAATCCTGGCTCAGTTCCTTTCTGGCTATGTGATCCTGGGTAAGTCAATTAACCTTTCCATACCTAAGTCCCCTGTCTCTAACCTGAGGATGGTAACAGTGTCCATTTTGAGTGTTTGGAGCATTCATTACAATAACATAGGCAATATGTTACAATAGTGCTTGGCACATAGTAAGCAGTGAATCAGATCAGATCAGATCAGTCACTCAGTCGTGTCTGACTATTTGCGACCCCATGAATCACAGCACGCCAGGCCTCCCTGTCCATCACCAACTCCCGGAGTTCACTCAGACTCACATCCATCGAGTCAGTGATGCCATCCAGCCATCTCATCCTCTGTCATCCCCTTCTCCTCCTGCCCCCAATCCCTCCCAGCATCAGAGTCTTTTCCAATGAGTCAACTCTTCGCATGAGGTGGCCAAAGTACTGGAGTTTCAGCCTCAGCATCATTTCTTCCAAAGAAATCCCAGGGCTGATCTCCTTCAGAATGGACTGGTTGGATCTCCTTGCAGTCCAAGGGGACTCTCAAGAGTCTTCTCCAACACCACAGTTCCAAAGCATCAATTCTTCAGCGCTCAGCCTTCTTCACAGTCCAACTCTCACATCCATACATGACCACAGGAAAAACCATAGCCTTGACTAGATGAACATTTGTTGGCAAAGTAATGTCTCTGCTTTTGAATAAGCAGTGAATAAATGTTAGCAGTTGTTATTGTTAATATTATAATTTGGCAATGCTTGCTCTAAGTTAGCATGCCAGAAATATAAACCATTTTATATCCCCTTTCTCTACAAACCTGCAGAACACCTGCTAAATGACTGTTATGGATTGAATTCTGTCCCTTGTTCACATCCCCTCCTCTCTGCCCTGAATTTTTATGTTCAAGTTTTAACCCCCAATGAGACTGTATTTGGAGATGGCACCTTTAGGGAAGTGATTAAGGTTAAATAAGGTCACAAGAGTGTGGTCTAATCTGAGAGGCCTGGTGTCCTTAGAAGGGCCAGACATTTCTGTCTCTCTACATGTACAAAAAAGACAGGCCATGTGGGGACACAGAGGAAAGGTGGCCGTTTACTAGCCTGGAACCAATCCCATTGACACCCTGATCTTGGACTTCCAGCCTCCACCACTGTGGAAATAAATGTCTGTTATTTAGCCCCATCAGGCTGTGGTATTTTGCCATGGCACCCTGAACAGACTAAGACGTTATGAAACATTTTAACTCATATATTGAAGGAGAGACAAATGGGCAGTCCTAACGTAGCATGTCTGATGCCATCCTCAAATGCCATTTCTCCTTGTGGGAAAAATTTAACTCTACCATCTCCCGTGGTGGTGGTGGGGTTGTCGGGAGGAGTCATATACCATCAGGACTACTGTCCACTTGCTTCCCTCAATATAACTGTTTTTTACAGAATTAATCAAGGCTTCAGGATGACTTTCAGCTATGTAGAGGATAGTTATTGTCCGTGAGGAGCTCTTACTCTTACTTCTTTCCTCTTCCAACACAGATGATTTTGTAGGACTAAGAATCTGGCCCATTGAGTCACAGCTTCCCTGGTGGCTCATACGGTAAAGAATCTGCCTGCAATGTGGGAGATCTGGGTTTGATCTCTGGGTTGGGAAGATCCCCTGAAGGAGGGCATGGCAACCCACTCCAGTACTCTTGCCTGGAGAATCCCATGAACAGAGGTGCCTGGGAGGCTACAGTCCCTGGGGTCACAAAGAGTAGGACATGACTGAGTGATTAAGCACACATCTGTCCATTGAGTCACCGGTTGGATTCTGGATTGGTGTGACCCCATAGATCTTTAGCCTTCATTCCCTCAGAATCTGGGCCACACTGGCTGGAGTCCTGGCCATTTCACTTCAAGGCATGCCCAAAGCCTTCCCAGGGTCTTCTGGTTCCCTGAGACCATGCTGCTCATGGCTTCTTCCTCCTGAGTCCCTGCCTCACGCCATCTGGATTTCTACCCTGCCACAAGAAGCATGCATGAATTTAATTGTCCTAACTGAAGACTTGGGGATCTCAGGAAGATTTGGTTGTCACTGGATGTGAGGCCTTGGAATTTTCTCTCTCCCCCCACCCCAATTTTCTCCTTACCTTTACTTTCTGAATTTCCTAAGAACTTTTTCTTTCAATCAGAGAAGACTTTGGCTGAGTTCTAAGACTTAAACTTGCAGAAAGCCTGGTTAATAAGATGCTTGCAGAACAAAGAGCCTTCCAATTTACAGCAGTTTTGCATATCAGCTTATTGTAAATATAGTATGTGTGACATATGTATGATGATATGTATATTGTATCCATGCTATTTCATATATATTATGTTTTGACTATACAAAATATTTATACTTATAAATAATCTCTTTTTTTCTTACTACATGAAGAATAATAAAGGCAATTGGGAGATAAAAGGAACTGCCTAATTTAGAAATAAAGATTTAACTGTAGAGTTTAGGTCTCTTCAGAGTCACTCATTGACTTGTGAAAAGCTCTTTGGAACTTCTGAATCTATTTCTCAGGTGTAGGGTGTTCAGAATCTGAAAGTAGGAATGAGGTTAATCATGAGACCATGTAGCTGTAGGAAAATCCAAGCAATGTGGCTTTGGCTTTTCAGATGTTGAAGGCTTTCCTAAGAGCATTGTTAAAACATAAGAGATGGAAAGGGAGAGAGAGATTCGGAAAAGTTTATTAGATCACACAGAATTTCCAAGGTAAACTCTGAGACGGTAAAGTTAGATTTCTGTGCCATTTGAGTGTAAATGAACTACTCAGAATATACAAAACGTACGCTGAGTACTCATGACAATTGACGGCAATCATTCTAAGAAGGCCATGTCTGGAGCGCGCTTTGTGCCTGCAAAGCTTCCACCTGGTCGGTGCACAGGGCTCCGGAAGAGGGCTGGGCCGTGTCTCCCCACACTTTTTCGGCCGCGGACCTCTGCGCTGGCGCAAACACCGAGTTCGGCCGGGGGGATCCCGGTCCAGCGCCTACTGCGCTGTCTCCCCAGCACTCCGCGCCACTGGACGGCTTCCCGCCTCCGCCCCTCCCGCTGCCGCCCACGCCCCAGCCACGAGGGGCAGGAGGCGGCGGTGGCCGGATCTCTCTGTGCCCTTTTAAAAGCCTCCCAAGCGAGGCCCCACAGGAGGATCCAGGCGGAGGAGGGAGCAGCACGCTGAGCTTCCGCAGAGGTGCGTGGAGCCAGGTCCCAGGGCTTCGCCTCCCGCTGGTGGGGCCTGGCACTTCGGGTTCCCCAACGCTCTCGCTCCCGCCGCGGGGCTCCCCCCCTCCCCTGGCCATGCGCCGCGGGTAGCGCGCCTGGGGCGCAGAGCCAACCCGGCGGCTCCCGCCGCCCGCCCTCGCCGCCGGCATGCTGCGCCCGCTGCGGCTTCCCGCGCTCTGCCTGGCCGGCGGGCTGGAGGCCGCCGGTGGCTGCCAGCTGCCCTCCTAGTGGAGACCCCTGAGCGAGGGCTGCCTAGCGGAGCTGGCCGAGATCATCGTGCACACCAAGGTGCTGGCGCTGCACGAGGAAGTACACGGCCTGTACAACTACCTGCCCTGGTAGTATGAGGTCAGCGACACAGGGCTTTTCTACTCTGCTGAGATCGAGATGCTGTGCGACCAGGCATGGGGCAGCATGCTCGAGGTGCCTGGGGGCTCCAGACTCAACCTCACCGGCCTGGGCTACTTCTCCTGTTACTTCCACACTGTGGTCCAGGATTACTCCTATTTCTTCTTCCTCAGGTGAGCCTGCCAACTCTCGCCCATACCATCCCTTCGGCCAATTGGCATGGCCAGCAGAGGTACCTTTATCCCCAGCAGGCTCAGGAACTCCTCCAGAATCCTGTCTGGGCGATGTTAAGTGATGCCCTGGTCTCCTTCCCATTTTCTGCTCTTTGGTGTTCCTCACGTTGAGTCTACAGAGATCTTGGGTGCCTCTGGCTAACACTGTTGGAAAAACAGGGATGGCTCCCGTGCTTAACCAGGGAAGACTGTTTCAGGCCAAAGCTCAAGGTGGTTTCCAGCAACAAAGAGCCCATTTTCAATAGCAGAGGTTTATGTGGGGGGTAATAGGGGAAGAAGGCCCTGGTCACAGTGCTCTCAGGAGTATGAAGGGCAATCGGACAGGAGCCCTCTCTGGTTGCGTTCCATGCAAGTTGGTCTGTGGTGCAGATGAGATCCCTGTGGATAAGTGTTCAGGCGATGGCATCTCCTGGAATTTGAAATAAGAAAGTGGAACCCTAATTGAGGTGGAATCCTTATAGAGAAGGAAAGCTATATTTTAAAGTGGATGCCGTGGGTGTTGTTTGGATGGACAGTGGTCAAAACCAATCCAAACATCTTTGGAATCAGATGGTTGTTGGAATTCTGGCTCCATTCTCCTGTCATTTTGAGCAAGTTACTGACCTTGTCGAGAACCTCAAGAGCCTCACCTTCATAATGTGCCAAACAAGGTTGGTTGAGATTAAATCCTAGTAACTGATGCAGAACACCTTGTGCAGGTTAGATGAGAAATGTGTAGTTACTCAATCCTGCACACCTGCTTAAATGCCAAGAGGGGACTGGTGTGGAATGCAGCCCAGCTGTCCTCTTGTTTCACTCAGATTCGCTCATATCAGCTGCCAGCAGACCTCAATGCCAGGCTCTTCCAAATAGCAAAAATTTATAGAGGAAGGGCCTGGGGGCGGGGGCATTAAGGGATTGGGAAGGTGCTCACAGGGCTGTGAAGAACAGAGAGGTGAATTAGACCAGGCCTTGTCTGTTGGGAGACTCCTGGAATCTTGTGAAGTTCCATGAAAGTTTGTCATGTGGTCACAACGAAATGCATGTAGATAAGGGTTCAGGTTATGGGCTCAAGTGAAGTTTGCAATACAAAACAGCAGGTGGAACCCTAATGCATTGGTTCTCTCCAGTTTGAGGAGGAGGCTGATACAGAGGAACTGGAAGGAACCTCAAAATGGAATCTAACAGATAGTGATTGGACAATAAGTCCCATCTTCCCAGTATGTGGCATAGCATTAAGGGTATTTGGAATGGCCATGACCTTGGTCTGCAGACTAACTTTGAGCTCTTGAGATTTCACATCACTGAGAAAGAAGACAGGTTCCACAGAGGGGCGTCCATAAGCTCATGGTAACACCTGTTTTCCATATTAATGCCAGAATATCTAAGTTTAGAATACATGGCGTGCTTTTTGTTTGCTTGGGTGGTTTAGCCAGATTAAGTTGAATTAAAAAAAAAATACTGGAGAAGTACAGTTTCTAAATAAAACTGGCAAGGAATGAGGTAGTACCTTCTTGATATGGAGAAACTTAGATTTTTACATGTCTTTATTTAGGGAAACCAGCTCTAAAACTATTCAACAAGAAAACTTTATTTTCCAAATTAAAAAAATGCACTCTTTACACCACCATTAAACAAAGAAGGATGCTGATTTCATCCTCGTTTTATAGATTGTACATTTAAGCTTAGAGAATTTAAGAAATACGTTGTGTGTCAAACAAGAGATAAGTAGCAGTGATAGGACTTGAATCTTGGGTCATTCCAATTGGCTTTCCTTTGCCTGGGAAACAAGGAACACTCCACTAGGAGAAGGAAGGCGGCTTGGGAGATACACAAATGTTCACCCGCACCCATCCCCCAATTCACATGTTTTGAAAAACTTAAGGATAGATACATGCAGTGTGAGGTAGAGAAACAGTCAGAGAGAGTGACTCCTCTAATGTGAGCCATGTAGATGTGTAATTGGAAGCTCCATGTAAATCAGTGAAGATAGAATATGCTCTCACACTGCACAAAAATATCTCACAATGGTTTAAAGACTTAAACATAAGACATGATGCCATAAAACTCCTAGAAGAGAACATGACCAAAATGTTCTCTGATATAAATTGGACCTTTTTTTTCCCTTAGGTCTGTCTCCCAAGGTCATAGAAATAAAACCAAATATGAACAAAGGGGACTGGATCAAACTTACAAGTTTCTGCACAGCAAAGAAAACCATAAAAAGAAAAAAAAAAAAGACAACCTAAAGAATGGGAGAAAATATTCGCAAATGATGCAATAGACCAGGGCTTAATTTCAAATATACAGACCATACAATTCAACAACAACAACAAAAACAATCAAAAAATGTGCAGAAAACCTTAATAGACATTTCTCCAAAGAAAACATGCAGATGGCCAGTACACACATAAAAATATACTCAGTGTCATTAATTCTTAGACAAATGCAAATAAAAGCTGCAGCCAGGTACCATCTCCTATCAGGCAGAATGGCTATCATCAAAAACAGAACAAATAGCAAATGTTGGAGAGAGTGTGATGAAAGGGGAACCCTCCTACACTGTTGGTGGGAATGTAAGTTGGGGTAGCCACTATGGAAAACAGTATGGGGGATCCTCAGAAAATTCATAGGTCCACCATGTGACCCAGCAGTCCCCCTCGTGGGCATATCCCCGGACAAAACTCTAATTCAGGAACATACATGCACCCCCATGTTCATAGCAGCACTATTCCCAACAGCCAAGATATGGAAACAGCCTAAATGTCCCTTGATAGTTGAATGATTAAAGAAAATGTGGTACATATATATGAATATTACTCAGCCATAACAAGAAAGAAAGAATGCCATTTGCAGCAACATGGACAGAAATAGAGATAGTTATACTAAGCGGAGTAAGTCACAAAGAGAATAATAAATACCATATTATATCACTTATATGTGGAATGTAAAATATGACATGAATGAACCTATTTACAAAACAGAAACAGACTCATGGATTCAGAGAATTAACTTGTGGTTGCCAAGGGCAATGGAGGGAGGAAGATGGATGGACTGGGTGTTTGGGATTGGCAGATGCAAATGGCAGATGTTACATTTGGAATAAACAACAAGGTCCTACCTTAGCAGAGGGAACCATATCCAATCTCCTGGGATAAACCATAATGGAAAAAATATTTAAAAAATGTATGTATATGTATAACTGAGTCACTTTACAGCAGAAATTAGCACAATATTGTAATTAAACTCTACTTAAAAAATAAAAAAGACGTTGTATAACTGGCAACACTGTCACAGTCTTCTGTTGACTCTCGATTCAAGATGGTACACCCCATGGGTGTCCAGTCTACAGCTCTTGCCTCCTTTTTTTCCATTAGGATGGATGAGAACTATAACCTCTTGCCTCATGGAGTCAATTTCCAAGATGCCATCTTTCCAGACACTCAAGAGAACAGAAGGATGTTTCCTAGCCTTTTCCAGCTTTCAAACTGTTCACAAGGACAGCAGCTGGCAACTTTCTCCAGTGACTGGGAGGTCCAAGAAGACACTAGGGTAAGAAATGGCTATACCCTGTGCTACAGAAAAATAACAAGATAGCTATGACTCATATGAATGTTGTGAGCAAGGGAGTCAAGAGTCCTCTTCCAAAGTCCAGATCAAGAAGTATTTTTCACCCTCTCCACAGCTCTCCCAGAAGCTGACAAGTGCTGCTCATAAACTCTGGAGCCCTCAAGCTGTACTGTGTGGCATGAGGTTCCTCAGAGTGAGGAACCTTCTTGTCCCCAGAGTGAGGGGACAAGATGATCTGAAGGTTGGCATGCTGTGCCTCAGTTTCCTCTTCTGTAAATTGGAAGCCATTGTAACATCTGTATCTTAGGGTGGATGTGACATGATTTAACTATGTAGGGAATGTCAATAGGAAAAGCCTTTAGTGAGGTGTTTGAGAGTAAGCACTCAATACACTGAACTGTTATGACTACTTCTGTTGTTGATTTCAAATACTTATGTATGTTTTCACTTGGCCCTGCTGGGTCTTGGTTGTGGCATGTGGGATCTTCAGTCTTCCTTGCAGCATGCAGGATCTTCAGTTGCAGCATGCAAACCCTTAGTGGCAGGATCTAGTTCCCATGGAACAGAAGGATCCAAATCACTCTGGGCATGATGATAGAAAAGGCATCTTTCAGTCTGAGGCAGATGCCTGAGTTGTGGGGATATTTCGAGGACTATCGCTTTCTCTGTGCAGTGGCATTGTTGCAACTGAGCCAGGGGAGCAGGGAGGCCATGGCCCATTGCTCCCAGTCTCCCACCAAGGTGTTTATAGGACCATGTGACAGACCACAGGAGACAGTTCTGATGTGGGTTAATGAAGCAATGTGCATGTATTAGGTGGTTTCCTTCTTTCCCCCATCTGTGGTGCCCTGGGTGGGGGCGCTGTCTTTCTCTTGTCTGGTGGGTGGGCCTAGGGGAGTGGCCTTGTTCTTCCAAACCTCCTGCCCAGGCCTCCATGGCACCTGGAGGCTTTCTTCATGTTCTTTGCATAGAAACTGTTCTCATCGTGGGCAAGTACATCTGACTGAGGAAAAGTGTTGATTCTTCCTTTCCATACATTACCCAGGGTTCCTTCCTTAGGCCTGCCCTACTTAGAGTTCTCAACTCCCTGACCCCTCTTCAAGATTTGCCAAAATTTTCTGAGTGCTTGTCATATATTTCACTCCCCACATGGATCTAAGCACCTTTCTTTCCCTCTGCCACACTCTTTTTTTTTTTCTTTCCTACCCAACTCTTAATCTGTGCCAGCACCCATTCCACATTGAACTGGACCCACCAAGTATAAGCCTGAGATCCCCAGCCTAGGTCAGACCATAGCATGTTCAAATTAAATCTTTTTAGTCTTGGTCCTGTGGTTCTCCATTTTGTTGGATTTTTGCTTCATGTCCTAAATCCTTGGTAATAGTACATTGATGTCAAGAGATCAGATATTGATCCAAAAATTCCTCACAGCTGAGCCCCAAACTCTTTAGAAATATAGCTGATTAGCCCTGTGGTCACAGAATAAAGCTATTAACATTTACTGCAATTAGATTTTCCATCATTTGAATCCAATAGAACAATGGGACTGTGGAAAATTGATTTAATGTGAAGGCAGTCCTATTTTGGGTGGTCAGATGTTGATCTTGGGGAGAATTCCTTTTCCCTTTCATCATCCTGGTTTCTTAGATAACAGAGGGTGGGTATGTGTGTTTGCACTGAGTCAGAAGCTTTTGGAGAAGAGAATTAATTGTTCCAGGTTGCTGAGCTGCTGCAGAGCCAAATTGAGGTGTTGATGGACTTTGTATGTATCACATGTTGGCTCCTTCTGCCCACTTTGAAAGGTACCACATCAGAGCTGAGTTAAATTAGCTAGTTCATTTGAGAATTTAGGTTTAAAATAAAACTAAGGTGCTAGCATTTATATTTTATGATATTCCTTGAGAAATTTTTACTTTCTCTGCAGTGATTAAAATTGTTGTGAATTGAAGGTGTCAGAATTAGATGAAGAGTTATGGACAGTTACTTGTTCCTTTCTTGAAAAAAAAAAAAAAAACTAAAACTAAAATTATCTGCCTTAAAAGCAAACAAACAAACAAACAAAGCTTATGTTCAGTTGTGCTGGATCTTTGATGCCATGAGGGCTTTTCTCTAGTTATGGCAAGCAAGGGCTACTCTTTGTTGCAGTGCACAGGCTTCTTATTGCAGTAGCTTCCCTCGTCGCAGAGCACAGGCTCTGAGCACATGGGCTTCAGTAGTTGTGGGTTGTGGGCTCACTAGTTTTGGCACACGGGCCTAGTTGATCTGCAGCTTGTGGAATCTTCCTGGACGAGGGATTGAAACAATGTCCCTGCTCTGGCAGATGGATTCCTATCCACTGTGCCACCAGGGAAGTCCTCTCTGCTTTTTCTGTGTGAAGATGAGTATCCTGCTTTCTCTCCTATGCAGGGTAAATAAATCATGTTACAACACAAACAGTCTGTTTTTCCTAAGGTGATGGGTCTTCCATCTTAGATGGGGTCAGAGGAGCTTGTTTGGGTCACCTTTTTATTCCAGTTAGACTCTTGTTAATGGGAACATGTGAATCCTTCATTTGTTCTGAGACCATTATGAATGGCTCTGGACGGTGCACATAACACAATTTCCCTATATCACATGCTGTGTCTTAGATGATGATGAATTTAGGGGGCACACTGATGAATTCTCATCATTTACACTGTTGCTGCTGCTCTTCTCTAAGTCCCCAGTCATCTCGAACAGTGTGTTTAGATCATGGTCGTGAAGGGTGCATCTCCTCCTTCTCATTCTCTTGCAGCATCACATGAATCCAGGACTCTAGGATCAATCTGGAGGTTAAAAAATTGAACCAGAGGAAAAGCTGATGTAGGGAAACTTTTTGTGATACATACCCAGGACAACCTGCAACTCCGTCCTCAGCAGTCAAATCCTCCCATTCTCTAATTCCATCCTAGACATCCCACCACTCCCCCTCCCCCCACCCACCCGCCCCTTGCTTCAGTCAGTGGAAACATATGCTTGCTTTCAAAAGTTGCCAGGGAATCAGCAGCACTCCTAACTGTTCAGCATCTCTCTGGTTCAGTATCATGTTGTTAATGCGGCCTCTGGGGATGTCTTTGGCAAGTTAGAGCATCCATCCCATTTTCTGGCAGGGTTCTCTCCACGCCAGCCAAGAACATTTCTTTCCTTTTTTCCTTCCCTGCTGGGTGAGTGTACAATCAAAACAAAAGGTGGCTGTTTTCCTCTCTCAGCAAGTCCTGTCCCCCGGGACCATGACCCAGACTGACCCACAATACATCAATCCGACCTAAAGTGTCTGGGACTGACAGAAAATCTGTGGAAGACCTCCTTCATCTTTCTTTTTCCCCTTTTTAGAGTTGGGAAGGATGGCGAGGGGAGGTGCCATCCTCATCAGGCAATCAGGATTGGCTGTGCCATTTTCCAGAGGCATGACCTCAGGCAGAACCTTAATTTCCCAAAACTGCAGTTCTGTCCTCCTTCCCTGATAGCTCAGTTGGTAAAAAATCTGCCTGCATGCAGGGAGACCCCAGTTTGATATCCTGGGTCAGAGAGATCTGCTGGATGAAGGGATAGGCTACCCACTCCAGTATTCTTGGGCTTCCTTGTGGGCTCAACTAGTAAAGAATCCCCTGCAGTGCAAGAGACCTGGGTTCGATCCTTGGGTTGGCAAATCCCCTGGAGAAGGGAAAGGCTATCCTCTCCATATCCTGGCCTGGAGAATTCCATGAACTCTATAGTCCATGGTGTCACAAAGAGTCGGACACCACTGAGTCGACTTTCACTTTCAAAACATATAAACTGTCTCAGGTTGTCCTAAGGACCCAGTTAGATCATAGGTTTGAAGCACTTTGTCAGTTGTAAAGAGTGATGGAGGGGTTTATGACTATAAATGGATAGTTAGAAAGTATGGTTTTAAAACTTAAAGATGATGAAACTTTTAAAAAGCTTCCTGTATCTTCCCAGGGCAGTGGCAGTGGGAGCAATGGTGACAGGGTAGGTGGTGGAGAGGGGAACAAATGATGGGGAAGCTCTTATGTGTGTTGTAATTCATTCAACAGAATTTACTGTGTTCTGGCCACAGAGCACTTAAAAATTCATGTACTGAGTTATAAACCATGTTCATGTGGATTCCCAAATCTGAAAGTGTAAAATGGTAGTCAGTAGAGTTTTTTCTCTCACCTCTGACACCCATCCACCCAGTTCCCACCTACCCTCCAAATAACCACTGTTAATAGTTTCTTGTAAGCTTCCAATGAGTATTCTCGTCCAGCAAACAGTTCAGTCAAGATTCACTGTCTTCTTTAAGGGCATGGCAGCCCACTCCTATATTCCTGCCTGGAGAATCCCATGGACAGAGGAGCCTGATGGGCTTCAGTCCATGGGGTCACAAAGAGTTGACACGACTGTGTGACTAACACACACTTTTGGTACCAGTGGCACTGCAATGTGCACACGTGGTTGTGCCCTTCTTTGTTCACAAGTGGGTACATGTAAGTAGACATGTAAGTTTCTATATCTAGACATGTACGATGGTTTAAACAGCTGTGTCATATTCCATTGTATTAATGCCTTACTGTGTATTTAATCAAGTTCCCTGTTGATAGGTAGTTACACTGTTTCCAGTCCATGGATATTACATGGAGTGTGGACATGTATGACATTATATCAGTACACACTTCATTTTGTGGAATTGTTGAGTCCAGTCTTTAGCAAGTGACTCTTGAGTGACTGCCATGAGGCAGCTGCTGTGTTAGATACCAAAGTTTCAATGTTGAGAAAAAAATTTAGAATATAATAATATATTTATAAAAATATAAATTTTAGAGTATAATTATTGTTAATATTTTATCTAAAAGCTCATATCATATTTACATTTTTTAGTTTTTTTGTTGTTGTTTAGAGGTATTTTCTTGTTGACAAGCTTGTGACAGATACAACAATATAGCAATTTTTTAACTTAAACCTAGGCACTATGAAAATTTTGTGCTTAATGTTAATGACTCTTAGATATGTCTATAGTAGAGTAGCAAAAAAAATACTAGATATTTAATATTGACTATTCCCAGTTATGTGAATCTGAAATTCATATAGGTCAATGTTTTCTTATATTTCCAACTGTTTGATTTGTAAGAGCTTCCTTTTCTTGAGACCATTTAAATAAGAACTCAGAACTTGAGCAATATTATCAAAAAACAGAAGACTCACACTGAGACATACATAAATCCAGACAGACAGACAAGGGATCTTCTAGTTTTCCACCTGAGATTTAAAAAATTTCTTTGAGCCGCTTTTTTTGGGGGGGGGGGGGGGGGGGGGAGGCGGGTGGTGGCAAGAATACTAGAGTGGGTTGCCATTCCCATCTCCAGGAGATCTTCCCGACCCAGGGATTGGACCCAGGTCTCCCGCATTATAGGCAGAGACTTTACCGTCTGAGCCAGCAGGGAAGTTGTTGAATTCTGTGGCAAGGATTAACTTCAAGCGTTGCCCTAGGCAGGCCTTTGTAACAAGCTAATTGTTTTTAATTGAATATGCAAAAGAACCAACTTTACGGTTTCCAAGAAAAAAAGGTTTCCTTGTAACCAATTTTGTCTGGTTCTATAGAATATCATGGCGGTCCTAGGTCAGGTCATCTTTCCTTTCTGTAGTCATAGTTTTATCCCTGAATCATAGACAGATCAGCTGATAAAAATCTTGGATTGTCTCTGTGGGGTGGATTTGCTTGTCCTTGTGTTTCACCTGGGGCAGTAGCGAGGCCCACGTGCCTCTCCTGGAAGTGGGCGTGGGGGCGGGGTGCACCGGGAGCACGTGTTGGGGTGGGGTGGGGGGGCACTGGGAGCCGTCTGGGGCAGGGGGTCACAGTTGTGCTCTCAGGGGTCACCATTGTGTCTGGGAAGGCCCATTTTGTGCACTCCTGGGTCCCCAGGGATCAGCATCCAGTGAGCGGAGCGGAGGGGTGGACCACAGGTAAGGGAACTGGGATTCGTGGAGCAGGGAACTACCTATTCCACCCTCTTGGCACAGTCTCGGAGCCCACCTGGAGTCGCGGAAAGGCCTCACCTTTGGGGTCAAGGCCTTTACTGCTTTACCCCTTCGCATAAAGCTCAGACCCGTGTGGGTTTTCCAAAGCAGCCTAGTGCCTGCTGGAAGTCCAAGGGATTTATCCTTCCTGGTGATTTCACCTGCGGGGACTTCATAACCCTTACTCTGGCTGGCTGGCCCAGCCCTGCTTCTGCCACTTTGCAGCCCAGTGGGCCCTTGACCACCTGCTGGAATGGGAAAGGGAAGGGTCCACCAGTTTCACCCTAGATATTTAGTAGGGTGGATGGATTTAAACATCTGGTGGCCACCCAGGCAGAAAAAGAAGGGAGGAGGGCACCTTGCTGCCCTTTCATGGTGGAATCTGTGGCTGTCCTTCTGAGAGGGGGCCTTTCCATGGGGACCCTGTGCAATAAGTTTGGGGTTTGGGAACTGAATAATTAGAATGTGTAAAA